>NC_137336.1:73860470-74120470 GCF_965287045.1 Carcharhinus amblyrhynchos | reverse complement strand
CGGCGTGACTGCATACTCGTGCCGAATGCACATCACCAACTATCCCCGGGACAGGCCGGAACCTGTCAAGTCAAAGTTTCTTGAGGGTTACCGGGTTTACAGGTACAGAAGAATGAAGGGGCAATTCTCTGCTAGTTGAATTCCCTGCAGAACAATCTTCTGCCAGACAAAAGTTCTGCATGCCCTGTGGGACCATCGGCCAGGTTTCTACTCACTGTGGCCTAGAACGCCAAGATAACCACAGTTACGCACATTCAGCCACGTACTACTCCAACAATACCACCCGTTTCTATCTGGCAGTTGGGTGATAGTGACACGTTTGGATAGGACAGAGCTGTAGAATCCAGAGCTGATCATTTCGTTGTCTGGTAGCTTAATTGTCCATTACTTGCTGTTTTCGCTGTTCAGTTTGCAAGGCATCTTGTGTTGCAACATCGCTAGGTTGACAATTGACGTTCCAGTCTTTCTGGTGCTGCTCCCCTCATGCCCTCCTACACTCTTTGTTAAATCAGAGTTACATCCATCGGCTTGGCAATAGAGAAGAATGAATGTTGTGGCAGACGATGAAGTTGGAAGTTGTAGCTAAAGACAATCGTGATGCTGATAATGGGCGCATAAAGATGTCTTGCTTTGATTTTTCTGATCGTTTCTGCAACTATCACATCGGACTTGGTGATAATGCCGCCCCATTTGGTGCAACGCATCATTGTTCTGATAAGGAGACCCGCTCTGTGTTCATCATTCCTGAGTTCAATTCCTGTTTTGAGACACATGAGACATACATTTGATGGTAAACCTGTCTGTTTGTATTCACCACTCTTGCTCATTCTACCACCACCTGTGATAGAACTGGTCTGACAAATATATTTTTGAGGACTCGGCCAGTTTGGTTGGTAGTGCTCGCCCAGGCACCAGTGATGATTGAAATTGAAGTCGCCCTTCAGGCTTCCTTTGCCACTATGAGTGTTCCGTTAGCATTGGAATGATATTCACGAGGAAGCATTTCTGATTGACCTATTCAAGTAGGTGAGTGGACAGTACAACTGAATGAGCAAGAGGATACCGTGCACTGTTTGATTGAATTCTGTGAGACTTCATGGGGTCTAACTTCAATATTGAACATTCCCAGGCAGCCATATCCTGAATTTTCACCCTGACACTTGTTGGGTCTGCCAGCTCGCGGGATGATGATATTTGTGTTACTGATTGCAAGTTAACTTCGGTGACTATATCAAGATGTTGCCTGATGAGTCCACATGCTGTTGTATCTATTTTGACACAAACCCCCATATCGCAATAGGAAGAAATTTGTAGGTTTAAGATGGATCTCTATATTTTGCAGGCTTTGATATCAGTCTTTTCAATTGATCTCAACTTTACACTTCATGCGACCAAATTAGGTCACGGAATTCTCTTGAACGGCAAATTTAATCAAGCTATTTGGCTCAGACCCTGGAAAGTTACAAGTCACAGTCTGAAACTAGCCAGAATGCAGGATTCAGAAATGCAAATGCAATTATAGTTTCAACTTCAATTAATCGCTGTTAGCATATACCAGTCATGTTTTGGGAGTTATCTCCATCTAGTCACAGTTACTGACTAAAGTTGCATCGTGGACATGTAAGGGTATAGTGCAAAATTATAATCTTTGCATCTTACATTATCAAGCAGTGAAAGCGAAATCTCTGACCAGTTGTATATCAAACTCGGTTTCCATTGTTCCAGGTCCTGAAGGGCAAAAGTGAGTTACAGTTGCATGTCGTTCAGTTAAATCGTCATTGACTCTTGTCTGGATCTATTTTGATCGGAATCTATGTTAATACTTGAAACCAAACGGATTGAGGGAATGTTACCAGATTCAGGGGCATGTGGATAGCACTGAACTATGGCATCGATGCATAGCATCATCCATTATCACATTGAATTATGCAGCCGGCTCAAAAGATCGAATAACCCACTTCCACTCCTCTTTTCCTTGTTCCTAGGGCTAAGTCAATGGCTAGGAATACCAGGGTGCATAATTTGCTTCCTGACTCTCCAAAGCCAGTCGTCCACCGAGAAGATGCAAGTTAGGAGTGGGATGAAATATTCTCCACTCACCCAGATAAGTGCAGCTCGAACAACAATCTGTACACCATCCTAGGCAAAGCAGCTTGATTGAAATCCCTTCTCCAAAGGTTCACTTCGTCCACCACCGGCGCACATTGGCAGGAATTATGCGGACATCAATGCTTGAAAATTCCCCTCTAAACAACTCACCCTCATTGTTTGGAAATATTTCGCCGTTGCTTCCTTGTCGCCGGATCGAATTCCTGGATCTCACTCACTAACAGCACTTTGGCTGTCCATATACCATAGCGACGATAACAATTCAAGAAGGCAGCTCACTACAGTCTTCAAAAGGACAGAGAACAAACGGCAATACATGTCAGCACAACCGGCAATGCCCACGTCCCGTAAATGAATACAAATAAATCAATCAATTATTTCCTGAATCATCACCCGAATCAAGACCAAATCACCAAGTAGCTCCGTGTTTGATAACTTCCTGACTCGGCAATGCCTCAATTTTCATAGTCTCATCTTCACATTCAAAAAACTCCATGACTTTGATCCTCCCTTTCTCTGCAGCCTCTGACAGCCCAACATATATTCCAGATTTCTGCTCTTCTGCCATCATGAACTTCCCTGATTTCAGTCTCTGCAGAATTGACGCCCATTATTTCAGATACCTAGTCTAAAATTCTGAGCTCCGACCCTAATCCTCTCCATTTGTCTCGATCCCTCTCCTCTTAAAGGTACATGTAAAAAAAAAACTGCCTCTTTGACGAAGCTTTTGTTCCTTGTCCTTCCGTGATTCATGCCTTGGGAAGTTTGCTGCACTCAGTGTACTGTAAATAGTAAGGGTTTTGAAGTGATGAGTTTATCTCCCTTCCAAGCCCTAGTGACTAGTATTGATTTCTAAAGCTCCCAAATCAGTAATCTTGACACTAATGACTTCGACCGTTTTAGTGAGATTTGCTCCGAAAACAGACACAAAGTGAAATTCAAATCAAAATGTTTCCAAACCCCACTTACCTTCGGATTAAAATTTAATTCACGTGTGCTTCTTTTTTTTTGTTGAACTGTGATATGGAGCTGGAATACAATTCGAATGTAGTGAACCTCAGCAATTCCCTGCATGATTTCAGAATTCTGCTTTCCATTTCGTATTTGAATCAAAATTGCCGGAAACACTTAATACATACGTTGTTTTATGGCATGTAACATAATTTATTGTTGAAGGCAAATTTGCAATGGAAAGTGTATGATTGTTTAAATGCTCGTGCCAGAATGCCATGAAGTTTCCTTTGTTTTTCGGAATCTCTTGATCTGACAAAATCCACTGGAAGATATTGTCACCCTGCAGATTCGGGGTAGAAAATCATCTTTGGGCAGTACCTAAACAGGCCCTATGGTTATTACTGCCCATCAACATCAAAGGAGCTGACTGCCAGGCACTGCATTTATCCGCTAGGCAAGGTGATCACTCCTCCTTCACTTTAAAGAACACAACACTGTTATTCTGTCTCTGTTTTATTTGTTCAAACAGGTTTATTTGTAGCAAAAGCCGCAAGCTTTCGGGGCAGCCTGTCCCTTCTTCAGGTGGCTGGGCGTCCCGAAAGCTTGCGGCTTTTGCTACAGATAAACCTGTTTGGACTTTAAACGGGTGTTGTGGGATTTCTTTATGTTTTACCCCAGTCCAACGCCGGCATCTTTACACCTGTTTTATTTCCCAAGGCATTTCCTTTGGAGTTGGAGGCTTGCACCCAATTACGAAAATAGCATTTTCACTCCCACACAGCGATGAACTTGGATTACTTCCAACTCCAATCCTATTTTTTTGACCTTATCCTAGCCACGCTTATTCAGTCTGGTCGGGAGGTTCAGAACCTCTATGCCAATTTGACTGTATTGTGTAGATTTCTATCAGTTTTTGGTGCTGCTTCATTTTGTGCCAGGTAAAGTGAATGCAGTTCCTATGGCAGCCCACAAGGAACAAGATCATACTTACCAAACATTCAAACAGTTCATTCAAAAAAAAACAAAGAACAGCCCACATCACCAATGTGTATTACTTCCCCTTCCATTATGATCAGTTTTCATTTCTCCACCCCCCGCCCCCCCCCCCCCCCAACAACAGCCACCACCATCAAGGGGTCATCCGTGGCTGGGACTTGCCTGGGGCGTTTCACTTTTCAACAGGAGTCACACGCAGCATGCAGGATTTTGTCATTAATACATTTTGCTACATGTCTAAATGGAAAGGGTCTGAATCATACACACTCACCATATTTTTTGCACTTTGTAACTGACAATCTACATGTGGTGCCGACGGTAATTACAAATTAATACCCACTTGTTTTCACATTTTGCTGTTCTGAAAAGAAAAAATCGTCTTTTCTGTTCAGATTATTCCTTTAATGAGTGTAAATTGAGAGAACAGGATACTCAACGAGGCTTTGAGGTCTTCAGCATCAGTCGCTGAAAGTAAATGCGCGCGTACAATAGGTAATAAAGAAGGCAAATGGCATGATGGCCTTCGAGGCGAATGGATTTGAGTATATGGACAGGGCTGTTTTGCTGCAATTGCATGCGGCATTGTGAGTCCATACCTTGAGTATTGTGTGCAGTTTTGTTCTCCTTATCTGAGGAAGGATGTCCTTGCTATAGCGAGAATGCTGCAAATATTTACCAGGCTGATTCCTAGGATGGCATCTCTTTCATATGAGGAGAGACGGAGTCTGTTAGGATTATATTCACTGGATTTTAGAAGAATGAGAGGGATCTAACAGAAGCTTTTAAAATTCTAACAGGGTTACACAGGATAGATTCAGAAAGAATGATCCCAGTGGTGGTGGAGACCAGAATTCGGTGTCATAGTTTGAGTATAAGGGGGAACCTTTTGGAACTGAGGTGAGGAGACATTTCTTCATTCAGTGGGTGGTGACTTTGTGGAATCCACTAACGCACTAAATTTAGATCTCAACAATAAATTAGATGTAGCTCTTGGGGCTAAGGAGATCAAGACATATGGGTGGACGGCAGACCAAGATATTGAATTCGATGATCAGCCATGATCAAAATGAGTGGTGGAGCAGGCTTGAAGTGCCGAATGGCCTACTCATCCTCCTAGTTTACATGTTTATATGTTTCTAAGGCATTCATTGCCCACTGTATCGAAAATTGTGTGAATTTATTTAATCCAAATGTCTTCAGCATTCACCTCTGAAAAGTTGGAAATGGATCTTTGACATGCAAGTTCATTACTGTAAAGCTGTGACTTCTGCAGCAATCTCGAACACACTGGCTTGCTGATCTGCAGTACAACTCTCACTGTCCCAAGATGTGGTTTTACTTGGAGATTTGCTGTGGGACAGAAAGTTATTTGACTCATCCTGTCTGGATTGAATTATTTGATGCAATAATTAATAGCAATGTGGACAGGCCTTCTTGATGAAGAAGATTTTTCTTTGATCATGAGACATAATGATGTGGAAGACGTTATCCACGAAGTTGGTGCAACAGAAACTATTAATTATATCCGCAAAGAAAAAAAAAGTGAACACTTGTAAGAAATGACCGTTTCAGCCCATAAATTGTATCTTAATTTTGAACATACTCAATGAAACACCATGAAAACACAAAATTAAGATCTAGACAAGTGTTCTAAAAGTTTGCCAGCCAAGTGCACGCAACAGGAAACACTATGGACATTGCAACAACTTGCCCTACAGTAGCTGATATGTATATATATATATGGAAAAGTTGCTGAAGTCATGACTTGCAGCAGCTGTGACCAGCCAGTTAAGTAAATGATTCTATACGTGCACTGGTAGCAACCTGCATATGCATATGCAGCGTTCTCAAATTCGTTAAGTGCGCAAGCTGGACTGTGTGATTAATAGTTATCTAATACGCTTCTCTATAACGTTTTGGGGTAGGGAATTCCAAGGATTGACCATTCTCTGAGCGGAGAAATTCCTTATCATTTCAATCCTAGTTGGCCTGCTGAGAAATCTCAGACTGCCTCCATTGATTCTAGACCATCCTGTCACTTCCGTCACTTACCCATTCAATGTCTGTAACAATTTTGTTTTAATGATACAATCGCTTGTACTTCAGATTGCAGAAACATCCGTGGTCAATCTTCTTAATCTCACGGCATACAAAAATCCCAGTATCACAATAATGATACTGCTGAACATTCATTGAATCGTCTCGATGAAAATAATACCCTTCATTAGGTGAAGAGATGATAACTGTACACAATGATCTAGCTGTAGTCTCACAAAGTTTCTGCATAGCTGCAGTAAGATATTTTTGAAGCCCTATTCGAACCCGCTGCAATAAAGCCAAACACGCCATGTTCCTTTATGCACAATTGCATCGCTTTATCTTTGGAAGTCAACGGGCCCTGCCGCCTCAGAATTTCTGAATACTCTACACTTCAGTTTTTTCTACCAAAGTGAAAAAAAACATCGCATTTTCCCACATGATAGATAATTTACCTCCCCACTTACCTAGCGTGTCTAAAACCTCTTGGTATCCTTCCCAAAACATTTATTCCCATTTTCTGCCCGGTCATTCTAAACAATGAAACATTAATTTTGCTAAGAAGTCCAAATTATCGATCTGAATCACGAGTAAGAGAGCCACTGATACTTGTGTTTGCTGCCCCAGTCAGGGACCGCCAACCCGAGGAACACCTTTTTATCCATTCTCTCTTTTTATGTCCATTATCAATTCTCAATCCAGTCCAATGCAATGCTCCAATCCAGGATATCAGAATTTGTTCCCTAACAAATTACATGAGATCTTATCAAAAGCTTCTGAAAATTCAAACACAAAACATCACATCTATTGATCATCTCTCAATAACACCGTTGGAGATATCCAACGTGTTTAACAAGCATGACTTCACTGTCATAAATCAAAGTTTACTGTTCGGATCTACCATTAAATTTCAGGTATCCACTTATCACCTCCTTTAAATAAATTTCGAGCTTCTTTCCTCCTATTGATGCCAGGCTGCAGAAGCCCATTTCTCTCCTCCCACCCACCCCCCACCTTTTCTTGAATAATGGGGTTATATTCCATCCTTTCCAATCTACCCGATTGTAGATTTAAACAATGTTGAAAGGTGACCACCACTGCATCAAATATGTCCACAGCCACTGTTTTGAACGCTTTTGGATGTACATCATCAGGTCCATGGATTAAATTAACTTTGCCTCCTAATATTTTTTCATGTCCTACTTGTATTATGTAATAATGATGTATTTCAGTTCCTCAATCTCTTTACTCCTTTCCTGCTACAAAATCTGTGGGAAGTTCATTTGCATTTTCTTCGTGAAGACAAATATGACTTATTGCTTATTCTCTCTGCCATGTGACAACAGTGGAAGCCCGTTATATCTGATATTTGAAAGCTGGTCCAATTTTCTGGCCAGTTTTCTCATCCCTTGCTGTTACTTGTTAAACATGCCCATCTCTAAAATACAAAAAACAATGTTTTCCTGTTCACATGACATTTCATATATAAAAAAAAACAAACGTGTTTTGAAGGACATGATGTGTGCATTTCCTGCCCTCACGACACTTACATTAACTCAATTCATATTCATTGAGAAATTGTTCAAATTCCTCGCCAGAATGTAACCCGTCGATTAAGAAGTGATCAATCAAAGTAGTAAATAGTCAGAGTTGCACGTGTAATTTCATTTATTTTTTTCCCACTGCATGCTAAGCCTAAGATAGTTGACCACTGACGTGTTGATCACGAGGTGATTTGTTCAGAATTGCAGGCAGTGTTTCATTTCATTCATCATTTATATCAAATATACTGTTAATAACTGAATGAAAAAAAACATTCGCTTTAAAATTGTTTTCCAATTTTGCGCGATTACTAAGTCACACAAAAGCAACATTGCTCACGATGCAACCATCAACAGTTGACTCCATCTTCTGATGAGCGTGAAACACCAATAAAACCAACAATAACTAAGTCACCAAAAAAAAGTTACATCAATGTGATTGGAATGGATTGCTTCCTTCATAAAGAATCAATCATTGGTAAGAGTTCCGTCCAATTTTGAATGGGGAATCGTGCTCCACAATGAACCCTGAGCTTGCAATATTGTCACCATATTTCCTCGGGAATTACAATAATCCTAGACCACAAAACATTTGAATTTCTGTCGGTACTGGATGAAGATCTATTTGTCGTTTTCATTTGGCCGTTCAGTAGCTGCATTGGATTCCTTTGTGTATGGTAGATATTGTGTGCATGTTTTGTGTGCATGTGTTGTGTGTGTGTGTGTCTGTGTGTGTGTTCACATGCATGTTTCTTTTGTGTTGGATTGGTTGAAAATAGAAGAAACTAATTTGAAATAAAGCCATGCATTTGTTCTGGTCGTCTGATCTAATTGGGAGTAATTAAGTGCCAGGTGCGTGTGCTTGTGTTGCATTTGTGTGGGTGCTGTGAGCTATGTATTTGCATTGTGCGTATTTGTGGTTGATAGTCTGTGTAATTTGTGTCCATGTGCGTGCGTGTGATTGTGCAGCGTGTTTCCATGTGCGTTTGCCTTGTGTGTGTGTGTAATATATGCATTTTTGGTTGTCTGTGCAGTATGTGCGTGCGTGTGTGACATGTATGTGTCTTTGCGTAGCGTGCGTCTGTTTGTGTGTGTGTGTTTGTATTGTGTTTCATGTGTGTTTCTGCCTGACACCACTGCTGTAGCCCATCATTATTTATTTTCGATTGCTACATTTGAAGTGCTCTATTTTTGCAGGGATAGATTTTCTTTACTTCTGAAAACAATAAACGTAAAAGAAATGGGAAAACAGAAAACAATGCTCCATCAAACAATTACTAGAACAGCGAAGATATGTGAACACAGGAATAATCCATTTCCAAATCTTTGGAAGCAAGGACCTCTTATGATGGAAAACATGTGAAAATTTAGATTTTCAGAGTTTTCCTAATTTTGACTTTTTTATACACGCATTTTCCCTAATCCCAACATTAATTTCCATGGATATTTCACCACATTCTTCAGTTCTTCTCTGAATTTGCTCTGGGTCGCTGCATAAATACATGGATTTTGGAAGCAACTCAAAAGCTTCAGGAAAGCCCCGGTTTCAGTGGCGATGTATGCAGGGTCTGTGTCCTTGCCTTGATAATAGATGGTGTTTGAAAGTCTGGTAGTTACTAAAGTGATGACATTTGTCAACCACAACAATATAAAAACGATCGATATAGTGAACAGCAAAATTATGGATTTCCTCCGGTTTTCCATCTCGGAATCACTTGGATCTTCACTCCGCTGACCCCGGAGCCCAGTACGAGCTCTATTGGCTACTAAAATACGTCGGACAGTTAAAGTATGAAATACAACAATTAGAGTAAAAGGAATCCAAACCACCCAGGCGCTGTGAAACCAAACGTACGTTATACCTAGAGATGAAGACAAAAAAGCCACACTCGACCGGCAGCCCCACTGCACCTTGTTAATTATTTGCTGAGTTTCATATGCAAACAAAACCGGAATACCCTTTAATAAGACCAGTATGGGTACTGTTGCTACAACTGTTGTTGCAGCTCGTTTGGTGCAGTACTTTGTTTTAAATTTTTGGCAGCAGATTGCGACACATCGGTCAAATGTAAAGCTGACAGTGAACCAAACAGAACTATCGAGAGTGACCCCAGTCATATAAATAATGGTCCGACATACAGGAGTGTAGGACAAGAAAGAAAGTGGAAAGTGATAACTGAATATATAATACACCATTACATTGATCATAATAACGAATAGATCTGCTGTTGCCATAGCCACCATGTAGACAGAGATACATTTGGAAAGGCCACAGTTTCCTCGAGAAAGAATTACAATTGTTAGCAGATTTGCTGTAAGAGAGAGGGAGAAACATAACTAATAACATTACAATATCTGACTGGAAGAGATATGCAAGTACCTATTGATATCATTAGAATTCATTAATGTGATTATAAAAAATAGGAAACGTAACCACACAACTAAATTTAATTTATTTACTAGTCAGAAGTAGTCTAAAATTCACAGTGCAATGAAGTTACTATGAAAAATGCCCTGATTGCCACATTTTGGCGCCTATTTGGATACACTGCGGGAGAAAATAACATGGCCAATTCACCTACACTATACATCATTATACTGTGAGGGGAAACTAGAGCAACCGGATGAAACTGATGCAGACACAGGGAGAACTCTGCACATACAGTGACCCAAGCTGGAATCGAACATGAGTTCTGGTTGTGAGGCAACAGTGTTAACCACTGTGCCACCAAGCCGTCCCTTATAATAAATATGCTGCTCTAGAACTCACTCTCTGCTGGATTGCATGGCAGTTAGAAAATCTACTAAAACATTTGTTAGACATTCACAGAACATACTCATCACAATGGTAATATTTTCAGGTAAAGGGAAACACGAAAATATGAACAAATCCTATCGGGGTATTTTCATGCAACTATCCAGTTGGAAATGTTAAACCAGAGAAATTAATTCCCCTATCCAACGTGTGATACGAATAGACGGATAATTAACATTGTTTAACAACAAACAGGATAGAACAGCTCACCGGGAAAACCAAAAATTGCAAGAACCGGGTAGTAAATCTCTTTCACCAGCAGAATAACTGATTTGCCCATTTTCTGTGAGAGGGAATAACATTTGAAGGAGCTGTAAGAGTCCAAATGACACACAAAGAAAACAGTGCAAGGGAATCTATATTTATACATGTATTAAAACTCCAGGGATTCAACAGGGTTTAATCATCAGTGACATTATTTATAGTCATTTAACAAATATACTCATCTGATACATCAGATTAGATTTCATTTCTTTTTTCCAAAACACATAACGATAGCATTTAATTTTCAAATCACTACATTGCCTGATGTGTCCACAATTTTAATTGACTTCTGATATATTGCTTCTTGGTTTTCTCCATTCTCATCACCACACAACATCATATCAGTATCTAAATCACATTGCTCTCCAGTCACTGTCATATCTTCTTGATGTTGACAAGTTCTGGACTAAATGACGAGTTTGCCTCACGAAAGACTTGAAGACTTTTCCTTCCAGTTTATTTAAGATTTTTCAATCACACAATACTCCATTGTGTACCTTCTCATTAAATGCAACAACGCAGGGAAAATGCATGGCTTCATTTCAATTTCCTTGCTTCCATCTTCTCACAGTCCTGACTGACACTACATACTTGAAACAATTCGCTTCCTCTTTCCCTTCACCCATGAATGTATAACTCCATTCCCCGTCTTTGTTCTCAAACTGAGGTTACAAACAGAACTTCTCTGGCGTACTGAAACTCATATGCCTCTCTTCTAATGTCTTTCCTCAGCTCTTTGGAGCAGCAGTGATGTTCCCATCAAACCTCCTCCAAGCTCAAATCCATCGATGACATTATTGCCCTGGGCACTTCCTGAATCACTTCCTTAATTCGAACAGCAATGACCAACAGGAATAGGAAATGAGTCAGTGCTGATCTTTAGCACAATCTAAGTTTGATTTTCATAACCTCCTCATCTCTGTTTTTTTATTATTGTCTGGCATTTCTGATATATATATATATTTATCTTCCCATAACCATATGCAATTATCATGAACTCTTTAAGCGTTTTAACATACTTTCACACGTCATCTTTCAGTTAGCTTTGACATGTTTCCTCTAAGTAGCTGAATGCAATCTTTGTGTTGTATTGGTCTTCCAAATATTTCTCCATCACCTTTCTCATCCGAAAAATCGCACCAATGTCGCTTCTTCTGTCATAAGTCAAAACCAGAATTCGGGATATCCAGTATTTTAGGGGTTGGGCATAGTGCTACAATAATTAGCGCTGCTGCCTCACAATGCCAGGGACCTGGGTTTAATTCTTGGCTTGGGTCACTGTCTGTGCAAAGCCAGTACATTCTCCCCGTGTCTGCATAGGTTTCCTTTTGGTGCTCCAGCTTCCTCCCACAG
Organism: Carcharhinus amblyrhynchos; assembly: GCF_965287045.1. Lineage (NCBI taxonomy): Eukaryota > Metazoa > Chordata > Chondrichthyes > Carcharhiniformes > Carcharhinidae > Carcharhinus > Carcharhinus amblyrhynchos. Next base: position 74,108,401 of record NC_137336.1, on the reverse strand, counting down.
TCCAAAAGCCATGCTGGTTAGGTGCATTGGTAATGTTAAACTCCCCCGCAGCGTGCCCAAAATGCACTGCAATGTGACTAGACGATTTTCACGTCACTTCATAGCAGTGTTAATGTAAGTCGACGTGCGCCACCAGTACATGAACTTACACAATTCCCCATGCTAACTTCTCCTTCTGTGTAGCTTAACAGGCGCCAGAGTGTAGAAACCATGGCGTTTTCACCATAACTTCTTTGCAGTGAACCTCCTTGCGAAATTAGTAAATCAATTTCAAGAAAATTATGGTTAAGCGACTTATAACAGTTTTCTGAATTATACTCATTTCTTGTGAATGAAACGGAAAAACGAGATTGCATAAGATAACAAATGAGGAGAAATATTAACGTTGTGATTTGCTTTGGGCGGAGTATTTGATCATTGCAGTGAAGGGATCCATAGCTGTTTTTGAGCAGTTTTGTTTTTGTAAATTGAAACATCCAGGCAGCTCTAAGGAAATAATAAATCCTTATAGCTCACAAGGTAACCCGGAGTTATGAATTTGCAAGTCAAGAGTATAAACATACCAGCGTCTGCGTGATCAGTCAGCAAAGAACACTTTTGAATTTTCCACTCACTTATGAGCTGCATTTTTAAAGAACATGCTCACACTAGGGCCCAAACCAATGCCTACCAGGCTTTTTCAGATGATATCAATGCGCTATTGATGGCTCGACCTTCATCCAGACCAAAACGATGAAACTGTCCTAAAACAGTCATTACGCCTGTTGCATTTAGATGCATCCACTTTGTCGACAGTGTGTCAGTGATGGAAAGTTTTGAATAAGGAGTTAAAGTCCCATTGTATGACGGGCTCAGTTTTTTTCTCTTTAACAATTACTTACCCTTGGAAAATGTGTGCCTCTTCTTCTCACAAATCCAGGCCGCACACAGACCAGTTTCACATAAGTTGCCCCTCATGCTAGACACTAGTGATGTTAAAGCTAGAACAATGTCTGATGTCCATTGATCTACTGGGCTTTGGATGATGGAAGAGTGAGTGTTGAGGCTATGGTAATGTCACTTTTCCTGATGCGTTTTTCATATCCGAATTGCTGCCCATTGCACATCTCTCCCTAATTTCATATCCTTCACTTGCGATCAATAATTGCATCCACTTACGAAGAGTTTGGACCGATATAATGGAATTTGTCATTGTATCACCAACAAAATGTTAATCAGATTAAGTCGCTAGTCAATGCTCAGAAATGTTCTATTTGATTTAGTCGCAGTAGAGGAACAGCACTGTTGTCTAATGGCACAAGGGACTCGGCATTGATCCCATCCTCAGCTGACTGTGTGTTTGGTGTATGTATGTTCTCCAGCTATCTGTGCCGATTTCCTCTGGCTGCTGTGGTTTCCTCACATAATCAAAACATGTGCAGGTTACGTTGATTGTCCTTGCTATTGTCAAAAATGCAGGTCAGGCTCAGAAGATTAGCGGGATGAAATGTTCTGTCAGAGAGGTGGTGCAGGCTGGTGGGTCATAAGGCATCCTTCTACACTGTAGGGATTCTATAGCTTCTGATTTACTGGCCAGAGATGATAAATATATTTGATGGAAAAATGTGATATTTCTTACCAGGGAACATAATTCGATGCTTACAGATCATGATGATGTGAGTCAAATAATGCTAAGAAATGCATTTGAAATAGCAGATGATTGATATGTTGGCCTGCAGGTTTAGGATAAGTACACGGTGATTTAGAAGTGATGCTTATGATGAAACACGGGTTTTAATTCATAGAACATCATGGCAATATATGAAACTTAACCTGTTCATGATGGTCTTTCTTTGTCACCGATGGTGATTTCTGATTTATACATGACGATGGGAAAGAAAAATAAATGTATTTACCTGGCATGGGAAAGAACATAGATAAAAAAATCTATAGATCAGAAACACATTTCTGAATTGATGTCAGACGTTTTCACTTGATTTATTTTGTGCTTTGATGTTGTTTCGATGTGGTAAGGTGCATCTTCTGGTGTTAATGTACCTCTGATTAAATCGTGTTCTCTGCAGTTTTAAGTGGACATTTCTTCAGTTTTATTTTACTGATGCTGCTTTGCATACAAGGACCCCTTTTATTGAGACTTTTATAGCTTAAATGGGGTATGTTGATTTTAACTCTGGGTTGTTTTATGATCTTGCACTGGTATGACAACGACCATCTGTTTTGAACAGTGTTTCTTTTTCAGTCCAGCAATTTTAACAACTCATTTTCTGTTTGACTACAGTTAGAGTTGAGCTTTTGAAGAACCAGTAGCTGAAAAGAAGTCTTTCTCTCCACCCAGTTTTGAAAATTCTGCTGGTTAGCTGAAAGCAAGGCCTTGCCTTTCTGCCTTGCCTTGCTGCCAATAACTGCCTTAAGCCCCTAGTGTTTTGCAAACCTCTTCTCACTACAAAGTTCTCTGAGTACATTCACTGAATGGCAGACGTCATCGAAAGGATGCACGTTCAATTTCATGTGAGATTTTGCCCTTGCTGTGTTTAACATGCAAAAACTGTTTGTTGCCTACGGGATTGGTTTGATTGAAGCACATGCGACATATGTTCATTAAGGGTTATTGGAGTACATTCAAGCCAAAGAAATGTAATGCATCTAAAGTCAGGGAAACCAGCTCAACATTAAGGCACAAATCGCTTTAGATGTAGAATAATGGGGGGGGGGGGAGGGGGGACAACGTTCAGTAAATATGCTACACGATCATTGGCATTGACGATGTTCGTAGTACGTATCCTTCTAATTTCTGCAAATCTTGAGCCTCTGAGAGTGATTGAGTGTCTTCCCGCTCCAGTTGCTATCGTGATACAGACTTCTGACCAGTGGTTATATTTTGCTCATTTAAATATCCTGAATTATCTCGGCATTTTTTCATGCCACTGACTATGTACGATTAAATCATCCCGATACCAGAAAACTCTCTGAAGGAAGAAATCAGAGATAGAGTCTATTAGAACAGACTAAACAGAGTGGAAGACATAATCTCTACAGGTATATATTTCCGGTCACATTTCGATATGAGTCATTAATCAGAGTTGAAAATTTGAACAAGTTTAAAAACATGATTTTATGCATGATTATACAGGAAAATAATAATATTCATTATTAATGTACGTGAAAACTCTCCTAATCTGCAACACCCACAGACTGGACTGTAAAGACATTTAGATTTTCCCCAAATTCATCGTCAACTTCTTTATGCTCCTGGGTTTTCGCTACCTGAGAAACGTGATTATCTACAGTAAAGTGCCAGAGCAGGTTCTGTTAGAGACTGCTGCTCGCCTCATGAAAGGATATAAATTGGGAACCACCTTAGTGGCACGGTCGGCTGTCTGTGCCATTCATTGCCTCCTACAAATAGGAAGTGAACAGGTGAGAGGATGACAGAGGCAAAGACTTTTATTTTCCAAGTTTGAATTGACTTTATGCCTGCAAGTTTCTACGGTCAGAGTTCCAGCGTTTAACATCTCAGACACAGAGGGTGTTTATTGGTAATTTCCAATTTATTGTGTCTTCTCTTATTACAGTTCATTTAGTGGCATTTGTTATCCTGTCCCGGAGAAAGTGTCGTCTTTCCTGCTGTACTGTTCACTACCTTGTATCTCAGCCAGTTGCAGACCTAAGAATCATCATTAGTGACATCAAATTGTGGCAGATGAGTTTTTTTTTATTTACTGAGATCTTTCCTGCTCATCACCGCTATGTGCAAGATTTTTTACTTTGCTGACTATTACAGCCACAGACTGTCCTGTCTGGTTCACTGTCACTTTCACCTTTGATCGAATAATCGTTAGTTGCTGCCAGATGCTGAAAACAAGATTTTGCACCACAAGTTATGTCCTGCTTTCTTAAAATAACATTGCAATCTACCTTTGAAGTTGGTGTGACAATAGACATTGCCCCGTGGTTCTGGTATTAACGAAAAACTACTTTGCTGATCCTGGATGAATGGGTCTTGAGTTGTTTGTAAGGATTTTAACTTCATTGCTCCCAGTCACTTGATTTTGCTCCTCCATGCACTGATGATAACACCTACTTTACTGGCCAGTTGAGTACATAAGAGACTAAGGGAGATAATGGCAATGAAGCGGAGTTGAAAAGGAGAAGGGAAACTGTGATTTTACTCTTCTTCACATCCAGCAATTTCATTTTGCTGTGACTTTGATATGTCACAGACTCTTTACATTGTAACATTTCAGGAAACAATTCTGCACCCTACAATGATACTTTGTATATTATTCAAGAAGTATCTTTCATTCTGTAAGTTGCTGCAAAAAGATAAAAAAACATTTTTTTATGGAGTGACTCAGCTCAAGTTCGGAGAGCAGTTCAAAAGTGCAGTGAAATATCCAGTTACAATGAACACCCATTCAATTAGCAATAACACATAGTAAGCACATCCCAGAGGTGCGATCTGGTGCTGCAAGTGTATGAATGCAATATTTTACACCAGGTTTCTGCAAAGTGGCTTACAGCCTGTGTCACTGGCAACCTGTGAAATAACACTCTGCTCTTTAACTTCATGCTGCTTAGCATAATTCACTGATTTTGATTGACACTTCCGTCATTTCCTTCCAAGATTGGCCACACATATCATTATTTTATTTTGAATATTCTTGTAAATACTCATTTCAGCTATCTGTGACATAAGCTTTTGTAGTTTACACATCAAAGACAACTCAACATGGAAGTGGGGGACCTGTACTGTTGTTTAGAGCACTGCATTAATGAAACATATGTCAGTGAAAATGAAATTCAGCTCTACCAGTTTGTGTTGTATATTAAGTATTTAAATATTTCCATTAATTTAACCAGTATCTCAGATTTGGCTCAAAACCGTACTGTCAGATAGCAAAGCGAAGAGCTGGAAAGCAACAAAATGCTGGAACGCTTCACAAGCTATTAGACATCTATGAGAAAATCGAATTTATTCTCGTTGATGACATTTCCTCAGAAAGGAATAAAGATATAAATATAACAAGTGTTATACAAAGGGAGTGAGAAGAACAGGGTGTACAAAAGAGAGTGGGAAGTTGCAAAACACATCATGATACAAATTTCAAAGGGAGTGGTAATGTTAATATTAAAGAGGCAAAACATATGTTCAGTTAAGACTGTAAATGGGTGCATAACAACTGTCCAGTGTAACATTAAGAATCACAGAATTGTTACGGTGCAGAAGGAGGCCATTTGGCCCATCATGTTTGTACCAGCTCTCCAAAGGAGTGTTGTGACTTAGTGTCATGCCCCTGCCTTTCCCCCCCATCCCTGCACATTTAAATTGTCATCTACTGAATGCCTCGAATGAATCTGCCTCCACGATACTTCAAGACAGAGCATTCTGGACCACAACCACTCGCTGTGTGAAAAAAAAAACTTTCTACTCACATCTTTAGCAAATCACTTTAAATATGTGCCCTCTCGTTTTCGATCCTTTTTACAAGCAGGAATAGTTTCTCCCTGTCTACGCTGTTCAGCCCCCTCGTGATTTTGAACATCTCTACCAAATCTCCTCTTAGTCTTCTTCTTAAGGACTGAAAAAAGGACATGACCAAAATCAAATCAGCAAGAAACAACTTGGAGAAAGCATGTTGCGAAGTTCAAATCAACCAAATCAACCTAGGAGATGTTAAAGATCTTGAGGAGTATAAGGACTGTAGGAGGGAACTTAAAAGGGAAATTAGGAGAGCCAGAAGGGGTCATGAGAAGACCTTGGCGAGTAAGATTAAGGAGAATCCCAAGGCCTTCTATAAATATGTGAAAGGTAAAAGGATAAGAAGAGAAGGGATAGGACCGATAAAAGGTGAGGGGGGAAAGGTTTGTGTGGAACCAGAAGAAATGGCGGAGGTGCTTAACGAGTACTTCGCCTCAGTATTCACGGTGGAAGCCGATCTGGGAGATTTTGTTATGGATTTGCAGCAGATGGAAAGGATTGAGTACGTGAATATTAAGGAGGAGGATGTGTTGGAACTTTTGAATTCTATCAAGGTAGATAAGTCGCCGGGACCAGATGGGATGTACCCCAGGATATTGTGGGAGGCGAGGGAAGAGATTGCAGAGCCCCTGGCGATGATCTTTGCGTCGTCAATGGAGACGGGAGAGGTTCCAGAGGATTGGAGGATTGCGGATGTAGTTCCTATTTTTAAGAAAGGGAACAGAGATAGCCCGGGAAATTACCGACCGGTGAGTCTGACCTCAGTGGTTGGTAAGCTGATGGAGAGGCTTCTGAGGGACAAGATTTATGAACATTTGGAGAGGTTTGACATGATCAGGAATAGTCAGCATGGATTTGTCAAGGGCAGGTCGTGCCTTACAAGCCTAGTTGAGTTCTTCGATAATGTGACTGAACACATTGACGAAGGAAGTGCCGTGGACGTAGTGTACATGGACTTCAGCAAGGCGTTTGATAAGGTCCCCCATGCAAGACTTCTTGAGAAGGTGAGAGGGCATGGGATCCAAGGGCCTTTGGCCTTGTGGATCCAGAACTGGCTTGCCTGCAGAAGGCAGAGAGTGGTTGTGGATGGGGCTTTTTCTGAATGGAGGTCAGTCACCAGCGGAGTGCCTCAAGGATCTGTTCTGGGACCCTTGTTGTTTGTCATTTTCATAAATGACCTGGATGAGGAAGTGGAGGGATGGGTAAGTAAGTTCGCTGATGACACGAAGGTCGGTGGTGTTGTGGATGATCTGGAAGGATGGCAAAAGTTGCAGCAGGACATAGATAGGATGCAGGACTGGGCGGAGAAGTGGCAGATGGACTTCAACGCGGATAAATGTGTTGTCGTCCATTTTGGCAGAACCAACGGGATGAACGAGTACACTATTAAGGGCAGAAGTCTGAGTAGTGTTGAGGAGCAGAAGGATCTTGGGGTCCGGGTCCACAGGACTCTTAAATCGGCCTCGCAGGTGGAGGAGGTGGTCAAGAAGGCGTATGGTGTACTGGCCTTCATTAATCGAGGGATTGAGTTTAGGAGTCGGGAGGTAATGCTGGAACTTTATAAGACCCTTGTCAGGCCTCATTTGGAGTATTGTGCGCAGTTCTGGTCGCCTCACTATAGGAAAGATGTAGAAGCTATTGAAAGGGTGCAGAGGAGATTTACAAGGATGTTGCCTGGACTGGGAGGCATGCCTTATGAAGTTAGGTTGAGGGAGCTGGGACTCTTTTCCCTGGAGAGACGAAGGTTGAGAGGCGACCTGATAGAAGTTTACAAAATGTTGAGAGGAATAGATAGGGTGGACTCTCAGAGGCTATTTCCCCGGTTTGAAATGGTCGCTACAAGAGGACACAGATTTAAGGTGCGGGGAGGGAGGTTCAGAAGTGATGTTAGGGGTAAGTTTTTCACTCAGAGGGTGGTGAGTGAATGGAATCGGCTGCCGTCAGTGGTGGTGGAGGCGAACTCGCTGGGGTCTTTTAAAAGACTTCTGGATGAGTATATGGGGTTTAATGAGATTGAGGGTTATAGATAGGTCTGTAGGTTGGTAGGTGATGTGGTCGGCGCAACTTGTGGGCCGAAGGGCCTGTTTGTGCTGTAGTGTTCTACGTTCTATGTTCTATGTTCTAACAAATTCCGAATAAAACATTTGGATTTTGCTGCAAACATGCCGAAGCTTAATTTGTTCAATATGACCCTCGGAGTTAATGCTGAAGGAAGTGTTTCGACTTGTTGCTAGTGACAAATGAGAGCAAAGGAAAGAACTGACTAATCTGTGTCACTGCAAAGTATCCAGGAGACTGTGGAGAGGGATATCTGCGGGAAATTTTGAATTCTGACTTTGTGCTCAGTGATTTATTTACTCACCACCGTTTGTACCTCAGCACCTTAAACTTTACTCCTAAAGCGGTCTTGTTTTCGACGGGAAGGTATCACACTTTGTAACATCTTCTTCAATTGTTTTGTAATTGCATCAACTAGTGACTGTCCCTTTATTTACCCCAAGACAAATTTCAAACACCTTACATGTGACCGCAGTAAATGTCATATTCAAAGCTTTGAAAACACAATGCAGTTGGCATTTCATAATTCACATTGTCGTAGTAGGAGCCAATAAAATCATCACAAATGGGTTTTGAAAACTTACTGTTGCGACTTAGATAGTTAGAGTGCCCGTGCAATAAATTGGTTAACATAAATTCATATGTCAGCGGTGTCTTTAGCTACTTAGTCAATACGTGATTTCTTCTCAAATAAAAAAAAACGTCGAGAAGGATAACCGAGAAGAATTTAGTAGAGACAGAGAATACCGGAAAATCTCAACAAGGGATGGCAGCATCTGGAACGATAACGACAAAGTTAACATTTAGTATGTATATGACTATTACCGAGAATATTTTGCCCAGTCAAGGAGAGGATCCTTTGAGTTGCCTTTGGAGGCTGATGCAGGAGTAACATTTTGCATGTTTCTCAGGGATAACTGTGAGCTACCTATTGAATGACATGGAGAAAATTAAGGAGGGATACGTGATAGAGCATTTACGAACAAAACTCGTGTCCCACAGAACTATTTACATTCCTAAACGCTGTCATTCACTGAGTTCAAAACATATGAACTTTTGTGCGTTTTACACTAAGCCGCACACACAAAAAAAACACCAGATGAAACTTTTTATCCATTTGTGAAATCCTCTGCCTTTGTATCTTTCCACTAATATCGCCCGGAAATCAATGCAGTCCACAAATCTGTGAAGGCCTAGTGAAAAGTAAGGAGTTGTCACTTCACACGGCACTCAGACGCGCGTATTTGGCACAAGTTTATGAACTGAAGGCAAAGGGATGCGTTGCCTGTGAGGGAAATGCGCTGTAAATCTGTTTTCATGGATTGCCAAAGAACGGAGTGGGAAAACAAATGCCTTGAGATGCATCTTGTTAGACTATCAAGCTGGCTATTGGAAATGACTTGTTGGAAGTCCATGTTTCTTGTTCAATAGCACATCACACTTTTAATCTATGATGCCAGAGTTTCAGTACCTGTCAGGATGTTTCCGTTCATCCCAAAGTACTCATTCGCCATAAAAAAACAATGAACATTGTATGAAGAATCCATCAAGGCGTTGATCTATCTATATATATATGTATATAGATAAACCTCTTGAGATTGGGGTGATCTCGATTCGTTTTAACAATTGTTTATAGATTTCTAGCTACCGTTTTTGAAAAGTGCTTTCTGAATTTCCTCAAAGGTGGCCTATCGCCGTGTGACGTCCAAGTAGGGAATTTTTCTTCTTCCATATTTAACGCAAAAAATATTTTTAAGCAAGTGGAAACCACGATGAGATCGCTCTTTATTCTTCTATATTCAATAATATTGAAATATGAAAAAGAAGAAAATGTGCAGGGGACTGGAGAAAATTTGGTGGAGGATGTTAAGATCCCAGCTGGTTTTCCCATTGGATGGGACTATCTCAGGGAACACTGGCGTTTCAGAATGTTCAAAAAAAAACTTCCTTTCTTCTTTTTTAAAAAACGTGGAGGATCAGAGTAAGAGGGTCGTTAACTATTCTAAACAACAAGACAAATAACGTTTCCACTGATTAGCGGTGAGATGGACTGTGGATGCTGGGATGACCATGGTCAACGATTTGGTTGGTGGTGCGGAATGGGCTGGATGATGCCCTACGAGTTGACTTAGTATTCGACACTTGGCATCCAGCTCCTCACTGACGGTATATCTCACCTCAACACAATAATGTTTGGACCCAACATCACAGATAGGAGAAAGCTGTGACGCAAGACAACCACAGCCCAGACTTTATGGAGACCCTGGCAAAAGACAGGCAACATTCACGATGAATTACGAAAACACCTCATCGCCATCAAAAACAACAACACGTCATATATCAGGCGGTGTACTTGGCCGAAGAAATAAGTTGCCTGGTTTCACCACCGAGAAGGTAGGTCAACGGAAAAGTGACACTACATAGCCTGAAAACAAAAGATCACCACCTGCATGTGAAGCACACCAGCTTCTCACCGCCGTCCCAAAGCGGGGCAGCCAGTACCTCATCAATGACGCAGTGTTTTTTTTGCCAGAATAATTATATTCATCTGGATGTTTGTGAGAAAATCAGGGCAGGGGCCCAAGTGGCCAGCCACAACATGGAAACAAATAAAAGCTGCAGAAGAGGAGGGGAAAATGGCAGCATGCTATTTCTGATTTTGAATGTGATTTTCAGAGGAAAGGACTGATTGCGTGTGGGATATGGTGAGGGGTGCGAGGGGTCGGGGGAGGCGGAGGGAGGGTGTCTGCATTGATATGGCTGCTATATTGGTAGAAAAACATTCAGAATCTTCAGTATATGTGGAGCCTGCATCATTGGCAGAGGAAGACCCACACCTCCAAATCGTCAAACTCAAAAATTGGACGAATCAGCAATTCATCAGTGTCATCATTGAAGAGGATGAAATATTTCCATCTGAACATATTGATTCTTAAACTTCACTTGGGAAGGGAACAATGGAGGTACTTAATCAAATTCATGGCTATGTTATGTACCAAGTGGTAAGACAATTAAGTTACCTTTATTAGAACATTGAGTATAGTCTTTACAATGCAAATAAAGAAGCATATACTGCTATTAGGAACAGTTTGGAAAAAGGTCAAGCTGGTTGATCCCAGGAAAGAAAAAGGTCTGTCTTAAGTGAAAAGATGAATTAGTTTGCAATTATCTTAATATGGAGAATGGAAGAGCTCTTATTGAAATGTATAAACTTCTCAGAGTTACATGCTGAGAATATGTGCACTCTCATGTGGAAAGCAGTGGTCGTTGGCGCTGTTAAAAACAAATGGGCCTCCAATTTTAAACACAAGTTGTGACTGTATGGTGAACTATATACCATATGGCTAAAAAGAGTAATCTCTCTGCTCCTGTGACATATGAATTGTATTCCTTCCAGATATACTGTCTGCCTGTATTAAGTTTAAAATATTCCCCTTAAACGGAAAACATGCCAATACCATACTGTCATCACACGGGTACAATCATCAATGTATTGAATAAATAGACGGTAGCTTGAACCTGTGTTGTGTTGAGCGCAGAGTGAGAGACAGAGGAAGATTGCAAACCCAGCCCCCTTGTGGACATGGCAATTGAACAAAGATGTGAGCGAAATCAACACAGTATAGAATTGGACTGAAAAATTTCCGGGAAGCTGACAGATGCGTTTAAAATAATGACTGTCTATCACAGTGTAGGGAGATATTCACAAAGGCAGATTTGACAAAAAAATACAGAGTTTTCAGTTATTTTGCAGGAGAATCAAAATCAGAATGAGACAATCAGAATGTTACAGAACACATTGTTAGGATCTGAAATGAGCAGCCGGCTAGTGTGGTGACGCCAGGTTCAGTCAAATGCAAGTTGAATAAGTAACCAACGAGAACGTGTTTTGCAACAATGATGGGACCACGGACAACTAAGGACTGAGAACTAAGTTGATCTTGTAGACAGCTATGACACGAACAACCACATGGCAACGGCTTGTGTACAAGAATTCTATAGTTTGATCCCGTTCGATTTTTTAATTGAACCGAATACCAAAACCCCATAGTACAGGCACAATTCAGAACGCGAAATATCCAAAAGAATACTTTAATATTAGGGATTTAATTGCTGAATGGTCACTCAGACTGAATGTCATCTTCCAACAAAAATATGAGATCAAAGGATGTGTGCCTTGTTATTTACGGGTACATGTCCATTGCTGTTTAACACAGATGGCATTTATATAAAAAAAATCAGACGATGAGATAGTCTATGGTTCGATTAATTCTTGCATATTCCCTCAACAGGAATTATGACAGTGTTGTAATCTGTTTGTTCTAAATAGAAGAAAAGTAACAATTTTGAAACGTCACTAACTCCCTGGAGATCCTGGAGTGTATAAAATCAGTGCACAGTGAATGCATTGTCTGTTGTACAAAGTGACAGAGTGGCTTCACACAGAAAATGCATCGGCCAGTTCAATGGGTCAGAAAAATATTCTACATGGTTCTTGGTATAGTGGGTGTGCCTGGTAAGTTTCCAAAAATCAATCGGGGTTATTAAATTTATGCATGAGCATTTTCTAAACTTAAGATGTGAATGACAAAGTTAAATTCGATCTAATTCTCATCATCTCTTCAATAGAATAAATGCACGTTATTTTCAGAAAAAAATCTTTGCAGTTGTCTACATTTTCTGTCATTGAACGATTGCTTTCCGTGTAGAGTTAATTACAGAGCTTCAGACTCTGATTGATGGCTTTCCCCAGGAAGAATCATGAGGTTCACTGCGTTATGGGCGCAGTGCTTTAATCAATACTCGATTTCAATATTAAACAAAAACACACTGATGTGTATGATTAGTTAATAGTCAATGTAAAGGTTTTAAAGTATGGACATTCATCCCAAATAGTTTATGTCTGTCTACAAGAACCACTTGAAGCGCTCTTTCTTTCCAACTCGTCTAACTTTCATTCCTTTTCACCCATCTGTAAACCTTGCTTTTTCTTCAACATGTTCATTCTCACCACTATCGCATTCATTCTGTTTCTTTTTTTCGTGAAATATAAGGATATTCATCTTCTGATCCTGAAATACAGATTTGCACTCATTCACACCGGTATCATCATCTCAGGAAATGGTCTCGATGAATGAGCTCCCCCTCGTTGAAGATACCTGGGACAGGTTGAGGGAAGGGGTTGGAGTCATTTGGAAGTTGTGCATTGGTCATCCGGGCGCAAATGTGCGAGCGGAAGCATAGTTGATGCCAAGTTTGAAGTTCATCAGCGGCTGACCCGATCCTAATCCGCAGTTTTTGACGCTAAATATCACGCCATATGTGTTTTGGAGGGGCATGTCAATAATTTCCAGTTTCTTGACTCTTATTTCTCTTACAGTTAACGGACTTGCAATCGTCATTCTGTTACGTGGCAATTGTGGCCTCTCCACCTGCACCACTCAATACCTGGTGGCAATGGCAATTGCGGATCTCTTGGTCATTATTCTTGAGGTCATTCTCAGGCGCATCAATGAGTATTACTTCAACATTAATTTCCTGTGGATTACCCCTGTGTGCAGTCTTCGCTGTGCACTTCTGCGTGCAGCCCTAGACTGCTCTGTTTGGTTTACTGTCGCTTTCACTTTTGATCGATATGTCGCCATTTGTTGCCATTCGCTGAAAACTAAATATTGCACCAAGAAAACTGCGGTGCTGATACTATCTACAATTGGCGTTTTGCTCTGCTTAAAAAACGTTCCAATCTACTTCAGATTTGAACCGAAAGAGATCATTGAGAATGTGCCATGGTACTGTTATAATAAGCGAAGCTACTTCACTGATCCTAGATGGGTTGGATTTAGAAACTTTGAAAAGATTTTAACCCCATTGATACCATTTGGTTTAATTCTGTTGCTCAATGCCCTGACCGTCAAACATATTTTACTGAGCAGTCGAAAACGTAAAGGGCTGATAGGTCAGAACAAGGGGGAGAATTACACTGATGCAGAGATAGAGAACAGAATGAAGTCAATCATTTTGCTGTTCACCATTCCTGGCAGCTTCCTTCTTCTGTGGTTGGTGTATATTTTATACTTTTTTGACGTCGCTGATGGTTTAGATGATGAATCTTTTTATAACTTTGAAAAAATCGCGTATATGCTAAGGGATTTAAACTGTTGCACAAACACATTTATTTATGTGGCGACTCAGTCCAAGTTCAGAGAACAATTGAAGAGGATCATGAAATATCCTGTTACATCGATTATTAAATTAATAAACAATTAACTTTGAATCTGCCAAAAGATTCAGTGCTTTAATGCAAGAATTGACCACAGGTGGCACAAAGGAAAAACCCTCGAGGATTAAAAAATCAAACAGATGTTAATGACAGGCAAGTCAATTTGTCCATTTATACAACCACTCATCCCGCCATGTCTCCATTATCAATCCCTCTTTTCCTCTTTCCTCCTACCCATTCCTCGATTCACCTATCCATTATTTCATCAACCGTCCATCTGCCCATCCTCCCGTCAATCCATCCATTCATCCATCCATCCACCCTCCATATAGAAAGTGTTTACAGTTTTGATCGTGCAGCACTTGGTTATTGCAGAAGGAAGAGTAATTTTGAAGCTCCCTCTCTTACAGTACATTTCGCACCAGTACCCGAATAAAAGCAAAAAAGACAATTTACTTTTCAAGTAGAGGAGAATAGTGACTGGTAGGCTGGTGGAAGTTGAGCTTTGACAACGCTTTATCAGCAATATTCGAAAAAAAAATGAATCTGTGATCCTTGTATTCCACCATCTTTTATACACTCTCCTTTATACACACTCCTTCCTGAGACAAACAGTGACTCAGTATTTGCGTCATCACATGCGAAGCCTATGTCTGCTACAGGAGATAAGAGCTCGGGGTGGGGGGGGGGGGGGGGGGGGTGCGGTGCGGAGATGTCAATGGATGAGAGGGTGCGATTCATTTCATCTTGGTTCGTGGATATGGGTCACCTCCGTGCCTCTCCCTGGAACCTGTCCCCAATCAAGTCTGCAGAAGTCATATCTGAACTCAGACCTGACCACATGTCTGCTCCTTCACGTTTATTCTAAACCATAACTTTACCTGAATCATTTCTGTTGTTACAATCTGCTCGAGGTGTCGACCATATAACAGCTTCTTCAGACATCATTACTCCAAATCAATTCTGTCAAATGTTCCACTTTACACATTCCATAACTCACCTTCTGCAAAATCTATGGCTTAACCACAGAAAGTCCCGTGTACAAATCATCTCTTGTGCAATCTGACCTATCTGATGTTCTGTCCATCAAAACCTTGAGTTATTATTATACATTGTTTTCAAAGCTATTGATTCCTCCTGTACTCATTAAATATCTCGAACCCTGTAGAACTCACTATCACTTTAAGACCATCCAGTCCACAGATCCTGCACAATATATATATGCTCCTTTAGCTCATACAACGTCCCTTGTCTTTGGTACATTTCTTATGAATATTTGAAATCTTTTCCAGTCCCAATAAGACACACTTATTCTGTGACGTATTGTATTTTCCAAGATTTTTACAATTTACTGTGTCTATTGGCTTCCTAAGTACTATTTTCAGCTCCATTTAAAAATACAACCGTCTAGAACTTGTTTTGCTGACCTAATACTACAAACATCTCCATCTCTTTGCCTTCCTCAATCCCGACGCCCATTCCACCTTTCTAACCTTCCTCAATCCCTGAAGTTTTTCTTATCTAAGTAATCTCATTTAACTACCACAACTCTCCGCATACCTGTACTTTTTTCCAATACTTTACATTTTGCCATTTTTAATCGCTTCAACTCTATTGATCTTCAACTGTCGAAGCAAAATCCTCTGGAATTCCGTCAGTAAAAAAAAAAGTCGTTTTTTTTCTGTTTCATGTAGGGAGTGGCGTAAAATCCTTCTCTCGTTCCTAATACCTGCTGGATTGGTGTGAAGTTGTTACCATTTCCAAGATCATTGGAATAGTTTCCTAGAAGAAGAGTTAAGTGAATACAAAATGTTTTCAAATATCCCCGTCCGAACTTTCTCTCTCTCCAGTTTTTTTTTTCTGCTTTTCCCCAAAGTCTGCATGATGCTCTCACGATCTCTGTCTACCTGTGTAGCTCTGTTTCCCTTGCATTCTCTCGCTGTGTATTTGTTGTTGTATTAGTCTCCCAGTCTTCCACTTCCTCTGTAAAATTAATTCCTCCTGTATGTCCGTCCTCGGGCTCTCTGCTATATTTATGTTTACTTTTTTTCATTCGAAATTGAAAAGTCTCTTTCATTTTATTGTTCAAATTTTATTTCGCCATGGTTCTTGAACATTGTTCGCATGTTTCTGCCTTCGTAACTCACTTATACATCAATGATTTAAAGAAAGGAACAGAGTGGATCGCATTATGGTCGCAGATGATGTAAATAATGGTGAAGGTATAGGTAATACTGAACAGGTGGGAAGGCTGTAAAATGATTTGAGCAGATTATGAGAGTTGGAAAATTAGAGGCAGATGGAAGACAAGGTGAGAAAATGTGAGATTATGCACTTTTGCAGAAAAAAAAACAAGTGAGGTGTGCACAATTTTCGAAAGGGGAGAGAATTCAGAACTGGAACGTGCGTGGAACGAGGGAGTCCATTCAGGTTTATCGTGACGTAAACTTGCAGGCTGACTTGCTAATTGGGAAGGAATGCAAGATTCATATTCATTTAGAAAGGGCTTCGATATAAAAAAAACAGAGTTGCACTGCTGAGTCTTTTTAAGGCACTGGTGAGACATTTGGATGACTGCTGGGCTCCCTATCTAAAGAAGGCCTTGGTGAGGGTTCAGCCTTGTGGGATGAAAATTATCCCAGGAATGAAAAGCCTGACGTATGAGGTGTTTGAGGAATCGGAGTCTTGTACTGGATAGAGTTTGGAAGAGTGAGGTGTAATCTCATTGAAGCTCATGGAATACTGAACTGTCAGGAGAGCGTGGATGTTGGAATATTCTCCTTGGTAGGAGAGGTTACGATCCGAGGGCATTCTCTCAGATTAAGGGGACTTCCTTTATCGATGTGATGAGGGGGAATTTCTTCAGCCGGATGTTGGTGATTGCATGGGATTCATTGCCACAGAAGGCTGTGGAGGCCATGTCATTGAAGGTGTTTAAGGCAGAGATAGATATGCCAATTATTGGGAAGGGGCTTAAACCGTATGTGAAAAAAGCGGGAGAATGTGGTGGAGAAACTTATCAGCGATAGAATGGCAAAAAAGACCCCAAAAGCCAATTTTGCTCTTGTACCTCATCGTCTTGTCTTCTGAACGTTCTTTAAACGCTCCCTTCTCTTTTCTCACTAGCTCCCTTTGTTCCTCACTCTCTCTGCATGTCTTCAACACTCTTTCCCTTTCTTGTTGTTCCCCTCTCTCTTTAGGATGATCCCTGCGTACACTTTTCTCTCAATTCCACTGCTCTCCCACATTTTCGTCATCCTCCCCTCTTTCTCCTCTCCCTCCTCATATTAATCAGCATTCTACCCTACTCACACAAAAGCCGTTTTGCACTCTTGGCCTTGCTGGATACTCTCACTAACTCCCAATTCCATCTCTGTTGAACACATTTTTTTTGCCATTCGCCGTCGCATCCCCTCACCTTATATGTTTTCTCTCGATCCCTCATTCTCCTGATCATTGTCACTCACCAATCCAAATCTCATCGTCATTTAGCTTCGTTTGTTTTTTTTTAATCCTTCTCTTACGGTTGTTCTCTCTGCCAACCATACATTCTGTTCGAATTCTGAAAGTAACATTATTTTCAAACTCACACCAGCAGGAAGTTATCAACTTGCACCGTATCGATGGTATCCCGCCGTGGCAGATATAAACTTTTCAATATCTGCATTCACTTGAAGAAACTTAATGGTACAGACATGGATGTGACTGCAACATACCATACTACGGAAGCATAGGAGTAACCACAGGCAAATTTGTTCACTTCCAAACTGTGCCTTCCTACCATTCCAGGGATTCCACTTGCTGTGTTACTGATTATCCATTTCGTAGATTCATAGGATCCTTCAGTGTAGGAGGAGTTCATTGGGCCCATCGATTGTGCACCAACCACAATTCCACTCAACCCCTATCCCCATAACATAAGAACATAAGAAATAGGAGCATGAGTAGGCTATCTGGCCCTTCGAGCCTGCCCCGCCATTCAATAAGATCATGGCTGATCTGTCGTGGCTCAGTTCCACATTCCCGCCCTCTCCCCATAACCCTTAATCCCCTCTCTTATCAAAAACCATCAACCCGCTTCTTAAAAATATTTAGCGAGGCAGCCTCCACCACTTCAACGGGCAGAGAATTCCAGAGATTCACCACCCTTTGAGTGAAGAAGTTCCTCCTCAACTCTGTTCTAAACCGCCCCCCCCCCTTTATCTTGAGGCTGTCCCCCCTATTCCTATTATCCTTTCTGAGCGGGAAGACTCTCTCCACCTCTATCCTATCCATCCCATTCATCATCTTATACGTCTCAATGAGATCTCCCCTCATTCTTCTAAACTCTAACGAGTACAAGCCTAGTTTATTCAGCCTCTCCTCATAGCTCAACCCCCTCAACTCTGGCATCAGCCTAGTAAACCTCCTCTGCACTCCCTCCAAGGCCAAAATATCCTTGCGTAAGTACGGCGCCCAAAACCCCACACATTTTCTCCATCCAGTCGCCCTGGCAATTGCACATAGGCAGTCCGCCTAACCCGCAAATCTGGGACTGTAGGGAAAAAAGAATCAGGAGCACGTGGAGGAAACCCACAAAGATACGGGTAGAATGTGCAGAATCCACAAAGATAGTGACCCAAATCACAATCAAACTCAAGGCACTGGCGATGTGAAGCAGCAGCGACAAACCAGTGCCTCCGAACTCTTCAGGAGTTTGGAAGAAAACACTCCACGTTCGTGCTGATCCGACTGCGTGTTTATTGAATTAAGTTCCCACTTAAACGTTACTAATGCAGACACAAAGAAAAATCAAATTACCTTTGCAGGTGTGGGCGACTCTACTCCTTTTCTATTTCCCAAAAGTTTTTCAGTACTCTGGACATTAAACCTCACAGTCGATAAGATGTTTTCTGTGCAGGTTTTAAGCGAGGCCTATAAGTTCATGCCGGGGCGTATTTCAAAGTTTTTTTTTAATCGATAGGCTAAAAAGCAGATATTTGATGAATAAATTTGGCACAGCTCTCTCGAATAATTAAGAAAAAAAATGATGCATAGAAATTGCAGAGCAACAGAAAAAAAGGCACGAAATACAGAAATTTCGGTGTTGGATTATGGTAGGTGAACGTGTAAACCTTCAGTTCACTCACAGGTTAAATGAACTCACACCGATATTCTGGCCCATTCTGAATCTGGATGAGAGTATATTGCACGGTGGGTGAAGTTGAGGGAGAAACCTGATACGGGACTGAGCCACGTAAAATAAATTTTCCAACTCTGCATCTTCGCTCCTGCCCACACTCTTACTCTGACACACACTGCCAACGACCCCCATTTACCCGCAACCTCACACGCACACTCAAGCAACTTCCAAATATCTCACGACCCCGAACTATTTCATCCTCCCAAACTTACTTAACTCCCATACACTCACTGCACAAGCTCTTGCAAAGCCACAATATTTCACTCCACGGACAGTCGTTTAAACTCCCATTCTCCCACCCTCGCACACACTCTCCCATTCCATCAATCTCACTCACTCGCCGGCATTCGTTCACTTTCTCTCGCATTATCATCTCGAATATTTCATGCCCGGAAATGTTCATTCCCAACAACTTTCGTTCACCAACCCTGGCACATTCTAACCCCATACTCTGACATCAGGCACAATCACTCAATTCCCTCCCACACTCTCGCGCCCCACTATGGACGCCCAACCAGTGCTACAAACTCCTGGATCCCACTCTGAATGCCCAGACTCTGACCCCTAGTACCTGAGCCCCCTAGCCCCCTACTCGTCCCTAGCTCCCTGGACTCCAGTAATGCACAATCAGTTCTATTACCTTTGATCGTAGCCCTGACCGGCTTCATGTTGCTCACTTTGCTTTGCGCCCCTCCGCTTCCCACCGCTCAGCTCCTGGGCCCAACTTTTTCGTTCCTCGAGATGGATCCCCGGACCCTCTGACCTCACTACTCAGCGCTGGTGGCCCTGCTCCCTAGCTGCTCCTTGACTCCCTATGCCTGTAGTCTGCCTCTCTTCAAAACACAACGGTGTAATAAAGAGCATCTGGTTGCATGAGCTCAATTGTGCAGTTGTTCCCATTCACACTTACTTGTTTGACCTGCATGTGAGAAATAGCCTGTGGTGGCCGCATAAAATGGCTTTACAATTGTCTGAAATTTGTAGCGTCCACATACTTCACATTTCGAATTAAGTTGCTTCTCACAACTTACATTCTGAACAATTTTCTGAGCTGACTTCCGTTTCACTAGAAAACTTTCTCGTTGTCATTTTCAACTAATTAAGGGAGATAATTTCAACATGCATCTCTGTTTAAAATTTTCTGTCTGGGTCACTTTGAATGTTTTGGAAATATGCTCTTCTATATCCACCAACATGTTGTATGTTTTGCGCTTGAATATTATGTATGGGTTCTCTTGTTTGAAGAAAAACGAATTTCATACAGCGCTTTTAACGGAGCTGTGTAGTGCCCTGTCACTGAGTAACATAGACCTCTGCAATTATCCGTATATATACGTAATAGTCTGATAAAAAAAGCAGTAATTTGCCCATTTTTTGAGAAAAAACAATTCACCTGAAGGCATTCATTTATTTTAGGCAGGATTCTGACTGCAGTCGTTCAGTTCTAAACCCTCAGATGGTAGCTTCGCAACAATAACTCCTTAGCCAAGCATAAACACCAAATCTCTGAACCTATTGTTCCTCTCATACTGAGCAGCAATATTTTTGCACAGCAATTAGTATTCCCCTACTTTTGCACGCTCGCCCTTGTCAGCATTTGGTCCATTTTCTATTCCTTGAGTAGCGAAGAAGAGGATCGAGGTTTATGCAGGGAATTGTTACGTTAGACACTAAGTTCCTCGTAGAGTTCAAACTGAGCCGGTATCTTACCAAGTTTTCCCACTGATCAATCGGGGCTGCGTCTCAGCCAGTTGTGGAAAAAAAAGATTTGAATTGATGAAATGGGTAAAGGCAGATATCATTTCAAGTTCAAGATTTAAAACATTTCATCATTTGTCTCTCTCCGCTCTTTTCTGGAGATGTGTTGACATTCCTCAGTCAATCCTTCACTTGGCAAACTGAATCTTTGTTATCCTCCACCCCATCACATACCTCCCTTTGTTCTTATTTCCACCCTCCACCAGAGGTACAATAATCAATGCAGGCATCTCCTTCTAACACACAAAAGGTACAGTTTCCCTCGCAGGAGCAGGGACAGCTCTTCAGTTCCACAGTATCAGTTCCTGTATGATCCTACATTCCAGGGAGATACTTAAGTCTAACATACCAACAGAACAACAGAAAAAAAAATCTGGATTGTAATCTGTCATTTAGAAAGCTTCAACACAGTTAGTGTGCGGCTTTAAACCAAAACTCGAGCGGATTCAGCAGTAAATTCGAGAAGTTTATGCATGTGGGCAATTTCAAATTCACCCATGTTGCCTTTGGAATGTCATGCATGAGGCATTTTCTGGCTGTTGTCCTTGTTCATTATGAGGAAGAATTTATGTCTTTGTGTGATGACACCTTATCAGGATCGAGTTGGGATACTCGAAATTTTGAGTTTCTTGATGAAGAAGTTGAGGTGACAAATCTATTACAACGATATAATTTGTTTTCTCGGGCACTTTAGGATGTTAGCCCAATGAGTTGATCTTGAGAACACATTCATCCGCAATAACCACCAGACAGAACAGCTGAGCCATTCGTGAAATCTATATTTGTGTCTATGTTGTAGCTTCATATTGCAATTACTGCAACTCAGCATCTCCCCCGAAAATAAACACAATCTTTAACGTTGTAAAGGCTCAGGTTAGATACGTGGGTAAATACTCACATTACACTTCACTGGTAATGAATGGTAATGGCTTAGGTTAGTGGATTTGTGAAATGAAGACAAAAGTAGGAAAAAAAAAAGACTGGCTCCGAGAGAGATGCTTGCCGTGGTTGAATTACTGATGAAGTGCAGACAATCGGAATGTGATACTTCTAATCAGACCTTGGGCGTAGCTCTAAAACGATCCTGGGTAGCTCAGTCGTTACAGCCACAGACGTTTAATCAGAGAG
Source organism: Carcharhinus amblyrhynchos (assembly GCF_965287045.1). Classification (NCBI taxonomy): domain Eukaryota; kingdom Metazoa; phylum Chordata; class Chondrichthyes; order Carcharhiniformes; family Carcharhinidae; genus Carcharhinus; species Carcharhinus amblyrhynchos. The sequence goes on along the minus strand of NC_137336.1, from coordinate 74,086,576 downwards.
TCCAAGGTTCAAGCCACTTTCCAGATGTTGACTTTGGTCCAACGTATTCACTCCCAATGATATGGCAAACAAAACGAAGACGTTTTGTTGAATGCTTCAAAGAGAATGTAAGATAATGGCTCGGCATGTCGGCCAATAATTCTATATTGAAAGTTAGTGCCAAAAACATAACAAAGACTGAAGTGGAGGGATACATTTGTCACTCAAAGTTCATGAGATCAGTACCATGATGGATAGGACAGAGCGCCAGAAGGTACAGATAGGCACATAGAACCATAGAAAATTAAACGGACTCAACTAAACTCAATAAGAAAGCAGGAAGGAAAGCCCCATTAAAAGAAGGAAAACCACCAATAGCAAGCAGTGAACCAGAACGGAATTTAATGCATTGGTCCAAAATGTGCTTAAACAGGGTCAATACACGGCAATCCCTCCAATGCCCAAACCATCACGAAAGGCCTCAGTGGTACGTCTGACGGCGCATGCTCCGTCTCCAGTGACACCCAGCTGTGAATAGAGCTGCAGTTGACGGGCAGACTCTCAGAATGAAGAAAACTCTTGTTTGTCTGCTGAAATATGTAATATGCTGAAATACTGAGCCAGGCCGAAGAACAGGTGCACGAGACAATCTTCTGCCTTCCCTACCGACCCCGCCCGTAAACCAGTTGCAAACCAACCATCAATAAACATTTTTTTTTACTAACTGAAAGGGAATACTGTTTAAAACAAGTAACCTAGACGTGGTTCAAGGCATCACAAAAAGGGCAGGTTATATGGGAGCCTGTGGACCAGTGCCATTTTCGGTTACATGTAATGCTACATGCACTAGTCTTCACCCCAGGTTCCGATGAAGAGGAGAAGGATCCCTCCATAGAGTGTCCTCCATTGCTGGACAGCAATAAATCCTATCTTGGGGCGAGAACATAGAAGTGGAAGTTGTGCAGCAGTACCCGTAAAGAGAATCCCGTTTTGCATTGGCAGAGGGCACCGAAGCATTCCCGTGAGGTTTCTCACACTGCGGGGTTCAATCCTTGGGGAAACGGCTCTGGGTTTACGGACAATGTGGATTTCCATCCGAGCAGGGGTATGGTCGGACGGGATTTCACCACACTGGTGTGTCTCCTCGACACGCTGTGTAAACTTGGGTCCAAGCACTATTGTGTTGAGGTGAGATATACCGTCAATGAGGAGCTGGATGCCAACTGTCGAATATTGAGCCAACTCGTAGGGCATCATCCAGCCCATTCCCCGCCACCCACCATATCGTTGACCCTGGTCATCCCAGCATCCACACCCCATCTCTCCGGCAGTCCCTGGAAATAAATTGAGAGGGGAAGCAAATTCCTGAGGAGCGGCTCCCTGATGGCAGTCACTATTCCAGATAGGAGACAGCTGTGACGCAAGACATCCATAGCCCAGACTTTATGGAGGCCCTGGAGAAAGACAGGCAACATTCACGATGAATTCCGAAAACCACTCATCCCTATCAAAAACAACAACATTATATATCAGTCTATGTAACTGGCGGAAGAAATAAGTCGCCTGGTCACACCACCGAGAAGTTAGTTCAACGGAAATGTGACACTACAGAGTCTGAAAACAAAAGGTCATCACCTGAGTGTGAAACACTGAAGCGTCTGACCGCCGTCGCAAAACGGGGCAGTCAGTACCTCATCAGTGACTCAGTGAATGTTTGATTTTGCCAGAAGAACTATATTTCTCTGGATGTTTGTGAGAAAATCAGAGCAGGGAGATGCGCTGTGGTTATCCGGGCACAATTGTGGGAGCTTGTCAAGTTCGAGATTCACCAGCTGTTGATCGATCCTAATCCGCGGTTTTTGACGCTAAATATCACACCACATGTATTAGGGAGTAGCAGACGGATGTTAATAATTTCTAGTTCCTTGACTCTTATTTCTCTTACAGTTAACGGACTTGCAATCGTCACTCTGTTACGTGGCAATTGTGGCCTCTCCACCTGCACCACTCAATACCTGGTGGCAATGGCAATTGCGGATCTCTTGGTCATTATTACCGAGGTCATTCTCAGGCGCATCAATTACTATTATTTCAGAATTAATTTCCTGTGGATTACCCCTGTGTGCAGTGTTCGCTATGCACTTCTGCGTGCAGCCCTAGACTGCTCTGTTTGGTTTACTGTGGCTTTCAGTTTTCATCGATACGTTGCTATTTGTTGTCCTTGGCTGAAAACTAAATATTGCACCAGGAAAACTGCGGTGCTGATACTATCTACAATTGGCATTTTGCTTTGTTTAAAAAATATTCCCATCTACTTCAGATTTGAACCGAGAGAAATCATCGATAATGTACCATGGCACTGTTTAAATAAGCGAAGCTACTTCACTGATCCCCGACGGATTAAATTTAGAGAATTTGAAAAGATTTTAACCCCATTGATACCATTCGGTGTAATTCTGTTTCTCAACGCCCTGACCGTCAGACACCTTTTCCTAAGTAGTCGAGCACGTGAAGGACTGAGAGGTTAGAGCAAGGCAGAGAATGACCGTGATCCAGAGATAGAGAACAGAACGAAGTCATTAATTTTGCTGTTCACCATTCCTGGCAGCTTCCTTCTTCTGTGGCTGTTGTATGTTTTATACTTTTTTGACGTCGCTGATAGTTTAGATGCTGAATCTTTTTATAACTTTGAAGAAATTGCGTATATGCTAAGGATTTAAACTGTTGCACGAACACATTTATTTATGTGGCGACTCAGTACAAATTCAGAGAGCAGGTGAAGAATGTTGTGAAATATCCTGTTATATCAATTATTAAATTAATAAACAAGTACTTTTGAATCTGCTCGTAGATTCAGTGCTTTGATGCAAGGGTTGACCACCGCGGCACAAAGGAAAAATCCTTGAGGATTAAAAACATCAAAAAGATGTTAGTGCCAGGAAAGTCAATTGATACGTTTGTACAAACACCCATCCCACCATCATTCCTTTTTTTTCCATCTTTGCTTCCTTCCATTCCTCCATTCATCTATCTACTATGTCATCAATCTGTTTTGCCGCCCACCTGTCCAGCCATCCGTCTATCCACCCACTTATCTATCCGCCCATCCTGCCTCCATATAGAAAGAATTTACTTTTGCAGTCGTGCAGGCCTTGATTATTGCTGAAAGGAACATAATGTTAAAACTTTCCGCCTTTCAGTCATATGCATTTTTTGCAATAATATCGGAAGACGGGTGAAAAAAAACAATGTTTACTTTATGAGAGTAGAATACTGATTGGTTGGCTGGTGGAATTTGAGTTTTACACATCGCTTATCAGCAATATTCCAGAAAAATATGGAATCGGTGATCCCTATATTTCACCATCTATCTCTCTTTTCCACCTCTCCTCCCCAGGATAGACTGTGACATAGTATCCGCGTGATCACATGCGGAGCCTGTGTCTGGGATAGAAGATAGGAGCGTGCGGGTTGGAGATGGCGATGGGTGAGAGGTTGCGAACCAGTTCATCTTGGTTCGTGGTTGTGGGTCACCTTCGTGCCTCCCTCTGGAACCTGTTCCCAATCAAGTCCGCAGAAGTCAAACCAGACCCCCATGACTGACCACCTGTCTACTCCTTCACATTTATTCCAATCCAAAATTTCACCAGACTTGTTTCTTTTGTTAGAATCTGCGCAATGTGTCGACTTTTTAATTGCTTCTTCCAGACATCATTAATCCAAAGCAATTCTGTCAAATGTTCACTTTACACACTCCATAACACACCCTCTGCAAAATCTATGGCTCAATCACAGAAAGTCCCATACGCAAATCATCCTTTTTGCAATCTGACCTATCAATTTCTCTGTCCAACAAAACCTTGAGTTAAAAATCCTGCATGTTTCAAAGTTGCTGATTCCTCCTGAACTCACTAATTATCTCGACCCTGTAGAGCTCACGATCACTTTAAGATCTTCCAGTCTCTAGACCTTGCACAAACTGTGTACGCTTCTTTAGTAAGAAGTCTGACAACACCAGGTTTAAGTCCAACCGATTTATTTGATAGTAAATTCGCAAGCTTTCGGGGTTTACCCCTTCGTCAGGTGAATGGAGAGTTCTGGCCTCAGACAGAGCATATAACAGCACACACAGTTTACAGATTACTGATTAGAATGCGAGCCTTTACAACTAACCTGCTATTCAAGTCTTAAAGAGGCCAACAATGTTATTATTAATATGCTGCAGGAAAGGATGTCCCGAAGCATGGTACATTGGGGAGACCATGCAGACGCTAAGACAACGGATGAATGAACATCACTCGAGAATCACCAGGCAAGATTGTTCCCTTCCTGTTGGGGAACACTTCAGTGGTCACGGGCATTCGGCCTCTGACCTTCGGATAAGCATTCTCCCAGGCGGCCTTCACGACACATGACAGCACAGAGTCGCTGAGCAGAGACTAATAACCAAGTTCCGCGCACATGAGGACGGTCTCAATAGGGATCTTGGGTTCATGTCGCACTATCTGTAACCTCCATGACTTGCCTGGGTTTGCCAAACATCACTTACTTTACTGTCTGGAGACAATACACATCTCTTTAACCTGGGCTTAATGCCCCTTCCACTCACACTGTTAGCCACTTTAAGACTTGAATAGCAGGTTAGGTGTAAAGACTCGCATTCTAATCAATAATCTGTAAACTGTCTGTGCTATTATATGCTCATGCCTGAGGCCAGAACTTTCCATTCACCTGACGAAGGGGCAAACCCCAGAAGCTTGCGAGTTTACTATCAAATTAATCGGTTTGACTTAAACCTGGTGTTGTCAGACTTCTTACTGCGTCTACCCCAGTCCAACACCGGCGTCTCCCCATCATTACACTTCTTTAGCTCAGAGAACGTTCCCTAAATCTGGCACATTTCCCAGCAGCAAAATTCCATCAATGCTTGAAATCCTTTCCAGTCCCAATAAGACACCCTAATATTGTGGCATGTTGTATTTCTCTAGTTACTTTTTTAAAAACTATTGCTTCCGTTGAATACGAAATACACTTTTTTTTCCAGCTCCATTAGAAAATGCAGCCTTCTGGAACTTTGTATGCTAACCTAATACTACAAACGTCTCCATCTCTCTATCTTCCTCCGTCCCGATGTCCATCCATCTCTCTATTCTTCACCAGTCTCTAAAGTTTTTGTCTTATCTCTGTAATCTCATTTAACCAGCAAAACTCTCTGTATACCTGTACTCTTTTCCAATTCCTATCATAAACCATTTTGCCATTTTTAATCGCTTTAACACTACTGATCTCCAACTGTCAAAGCAAAATCCTCTGGAATTCCTTCAGTAAAAATCTTAGTCCTTCATTTCTCTTTCATGCACGATGCGGCGTCATTCCTTCTCTCATTTCTAATATCTGCTTGGATTGGTGTAAATGTTTTACCATTTGTCCTGTCTGTGAAGATCATTGGAACATTTTCCTACAAGAAAAGAGTTAAATAAATACAAGGTGTTTTCAAATGTCCCCGTCTGAACTCTCTTTCTTTCTCTCTCCCCGGCTTTCTCTTGTGCCTATTCCCAAAATGTGCACGTTGCATCTCATGATCTCTGTCTGCCTGTGTGCCTCTGCTTCCCTTGCATTCTTTCGCTGTCTATGTGCTACTTTATAAGTCTCCCAGTCTTCCACTTGCTCTGTAAGATTATTTCCTCTTGTATTTCTGTTCCCAGGCTCTCTGCTGTACATTTTTTTTCAATCTAACTTTAAAATAATTTCTTTCTGTTTATTTCTTCAAAATTTCTTTCTCCACGGTTCTTCATCATTGTTCGGATATTCCTGCCTTTGTAATTCATGTATACGTCAATGATCGAGAGGAAGGAATTGAGCGGATTGCCGCTATTGTCGCAGATGATACAAATAATGATGAAACGAGAAGCAATACTGAACAGTTGGGGAGGCTAGAAAATGATTTGGACAGATTATGAGAGTTGGAAAATTAGAGGCAGATGGAAGATAATGTGAGAAAGTGTGAGATTATTTACTTTTGCAGGAAAAAAAAAGTGAGGTGTACACAATTTTCGAAACTAGGAGTTCAGAAGTTGGACGACCGAGTCCGTTCAGGTTTATCGTATGGCTAACGTGCAGGCTGACTTGCTATTTAGGAAAGAATGCAAGGTTCATTTTCATTTAGAAAGGACTTGAATACAAAAAACAAACAAAGATGCATTGCTGAGTCTTTTTAAGGCCTTGGTAAGACATTTGGAAAGTTGCGAGAAATCTTGGGTTCCTTATCTAAAGAAGACCTTGGACAGGATCTAGACTTGTGAGCCAGGAATTATCCCAGGAATGAAAAGGATGACGTTTGATGTGTTTGAGGAATCAGGGTCTTGCATTGAGTGGAGTTTAGAAGAGTGAGGGGGATCTCACTGAAATACATGGAATATTGAACTGTCTGGAAAGCGTGAATGTTGGGAATAATTTTCCCTTGGTAGGAGAGATTAGGATACGAGGGCAGTCTCTCAGAGTAAAGGGATATCCTTTATAACTGTGATGAGGAGGAATTTCTTCGGCCAGATGTTGGTGATTCCACGAATGTCAATGCCACAGCAGGTTGTGGGGGCCAGGTCACTGGAGGGGCTTAACGCAGAGATAGATGTGTTATTTATTGGAAATGGGAATAATCGTTTTATGAAAAAGGCGGGAGAATGTGGTGGAGAAACTTGTCAGCCAAGGTGGAATGGCAAAGCGGACCCCAAGAGCCAAATGCTCTAATTCTGCTCTGATACCTCATCATGTAATTTTCTGATCGTTATTTAATCGCTTCCTCTCTTCTCTTTTCTCGCTGACTCCCTTTGTTCCTTACTCTCTCTATTTGTCTTGATCACTCTTTCTCTTTCCTATTGTTTCACTGCCCCTTTAGTTTAATCTCTGCATATGCTTTTTTTTCTCAATTCCACTGCTCTCCCACCTTTTTGTCATCCTCCCCTCCTGCTCCGCTCCCTCTTCACGTAAGTCAGCACTCTACCCTGCTCTCACAAGAGCCCTTTTGCACTCTTGCTCTTACTGGGTACTTTCACTTTCTTCCATTGCATCCCTGTTGCATACAATTTTTTCTCCCCATTCGGCCTCGCACCCCTTTATCTTAGCTCTTTTCTCCACATCCCTCATTCTTCTGATCACGGTGACGCACCACTCGAAAACTCATCGTCATTTAGCTTTGTCCGCTTAGTATTTGCTTTTAATCCCTCCATTCCCGTTGTTCATTCTGCCAAACCTACATTATGTTCGAATCGTGAAATTAACATTATTTTCGAACTCACACCAGCAGGAAGTTACCAACTTGCATCTTATCGATGGTATCCCATTATAATAGATAAGACTTTGCAGTATCTGCATTCACTTGAAGAAACTTCACGGTATCAAAATGGATGTGACTGAAACATACCTTACAACAGAAGCATAGTACAAACCAGAAGCAAATTTGTTCACTTCCAAAGTGTGCCTTCCTACCATGCCAGTAATTTCGCATGCTGCGTTACTGCGCATCCATTTCAAAGATTCATAGGATCCTTCAGTGTAGAAGGAGGTCATTAAGCCCATCGATTCTGCACCAACCACAATCCCACTCAGCCCCTATCCCCATAACCCCAGACATTTTATCTAGCTCGTCGCCCTGGCAGATTAGAATGGACAATCCACCTAACCCGCACATCTTCGACTGTACGAGGAAGCAGGAACACGAGGAGTCACAGGCAAAAGATGCAGAATCTACGCAGGTGGTGACCCTAGCTGCAATCGAACACAAGTCCCTGGAACTGTGAGGCAGCACTGATAATCCAGTGCCTCCGAACTCTTCAGGAGTTTGGAAAAAAAACACTTCACACTCCTGCTGATCCGACTGCAGAAGTACAACCACCGTATCCACTGAATTAAATTCCCAATTAAACGTTACTAACACTGACAAAATAAATCCAATTGCTTTTGCCACTGTGGACGACTCTACTCTTTTTCTACTTCCCAAACGTTCTTCAAGACTCCGGATGTTAACCTAGACTTGGCTCGAAACCTGACAGTCGATAAGATGTTTTCTGTGCAGGTTCTATGCGAGGCCATTGAAATATGTTTTTGTCAGGGGCCACATTTCAATTTTTTTAAATCAATAGGCTAAAGCCCAAATATCTGATGAATAAATTTTGCCATAGCTCTCTCGAATAATTAAAAAAAATGCTTGGAAATAGACAACTTGCATAGCAACAGAAAAAAAAACACTTAGAACATAAGTATCGGTATTGGATTGCGGTAAAGTGAGCGTGTAAGCATTCAGTTCACTCAAAGACTAAATGTACTCATACCGACATCTTCGCCTTCTCTGAATGTGGATGGGAGTATATGGCACTTTGGGTGAGGTTCAGAAAAAAAAACTGATACGGGATTGAGCTACGCAAAATATGTTTTCCAACTCTCACTCCTGCCCACATTCTCACTCCGACACACGCTTCCAACGACCCCCATTCCCCCGCAACCCCTTACGCACACTCAAGCAGCCCCCAAATCTCTCACTACTCCAAACTATTTCACCCTCCCACACTTACTTAACTCCCATACACTCACTGCACATGTTCTTGCAAAGAAACAATATTTCACGCCACAGTCTTTTAACCTGCCATTCTCCCGCCCTCCACACACTCTTCCATTCCATCACTCTCACTAGATAAGTAAGAAAATATTTCCAAAATATTCAAAGTGAGCCAGATAGAGAATTTAAAACAGAGATGCACATTGAAATTTTCTCTCTTTATTAGTTGAACATGACAACGAGGAAGTTTTTCAATGAAACAGAAATCAGCTCAGAAAATTGTTCAGTAACATAGACAAAGCTCAATATAAGAACACCAAAATTGGAAATGTGGAATATGAGGACACAGCAAACTCGAGATTATTGTAAAGCCCAGATGTGCCGAGTGACAATGATCTCTTCATACACAGCATTCATCACTTAATTCCAAAATGACTTTGTTTGTTGGTTTGATAAATCGAGAAATATTATAAGTTAGAAGGGAGATCATGCTACGTCTGTAACACCAGTGCATTGATCTTAGCATGTAGACTTGAGGTTAACGCTGGTCAACAATCTTCTGCAAAGGACATTAGAACGGGGAAGGAGTATGCTCACTGGAAGGTTTTCACGAATAAAATATTTGGGGAGTTTGGTTTGTTCGATTTAGAAGAGAGATTAGCTGACCTAATATAGCTTTCGAGATGTTGATAGGTTTAAGGAGACGAAACAGCGTAAACATAATCCATTTTATGGGTTGAGAACTAAGGGCCGTGTATTCAGTGTCATGGACAAAGATCAGTAGAGCTATTAAACAAGGTTTAATTTAATGAAATGAGTGACGGGAAATGTTATTTGAAGGTCAGGATTAAAAAAAAACACATCATTTGCCTTTCTCCTCTCGTCTCTGAAGAAGCTGTGTTGACATTCCTCAGTCAATCTTTCCCTTGGCAGAGTGAGCTCCCACTTGCTCCCGGCAATAATTAATTCTGCTCCCGCTGGGCAACATTTGCTGCTTCGCTGCTTCGTCATATTGGTTCATCAAATGCTTCCTCAAAACTGCCAATCAATCGCACATTTATCGGAGTTGCTTCAAATACATGTCTTGAAGAAATAACGCGACAAACGTGCAATGGTTTAACACACATCCACATTGTCCACTGTGGCAAAATGCATAGGAACGTAGTAACATAGGAATCAGGAGCAGAAGTGGGCAAATTCTGCCCTTCGATTATGCCCCGCCATTCAATCATATTATAGCTGATCTCCCCCAGGTCTCAGACCCACCTCCCTACATGTTGTCATAGCCTTCTTTTTCTTAGAAGTACATAAGCAGGTACTTCTAATGCATTCTAAGATAAATATCTATATTTTTGATTAGCAAACATAATTAGGGATTGTTGTGGTTAGTGTGAACAGGAACGTAAATGTAAAAAAAAACACGTCCTAGCATTGACAGAAATCGGAAAAATCAGACTCTAAATGAGAAAGTCAACCTTTTTCGGAGCATCTGGATGCTTCTTCTGAAATACAAGAAAAAAACGATTTTTTTTGTTTCGAATCGTCTCCTTTTGTGCAGAATGAATGGAATCATTCTCTGCAGAGTATTTGCTCTCTATCATGGCACTGGGGGAAGCTGTGCCAGTGAGAGAGCTGAGGAGTCAGTGAACAAAATGGATTGTCACAGATGTTTTGATCCTGATAGTCAAGCTCCCGAACTCTTTACGAGGACACATTCTACCCGGAAACGTGTTTACCCCAATTTCGCAGTTTCCCAGATTTTAACTCTGCCTGACCTGATTGCTGATAACCCAAACTCCGAAATCGGTTTACTGGTAAGATCACAACAGGACAGAACCCCAAGTGGGAAGAATTCACTAATGAATAAACGATTCAGCAACGTTTTTGCACCTCAAACAGTGGGATTAATGCGGGTATTGTGTCGTTAACAGGAGGATTCCAACCCTCGGTATATCATGTAATAATATAACATTGCAGCGCGGAAGGAGGCTAATCTGTCCATTTTGTCAGTGCCGGTTGTCTGAAAGAACTATACAATTATTGGTTCTCTTCCATAATTTCTCCATGACATTGCACGCCAAACTTAACGATTTTTTAAATTTCATTTTGAAGTTTATTGTTGAATCTGCTTCCTCCATCCTCTCATGCAGTGAATTCCAGATTAACAAAATCCACTGCATGAAAAAAAACTTCATATTTCAATTATGCTCTTTATTTTCTGGCAATGGAGACACATTATTCTCATTTTCTTTATCGCGCCTTCAGCATTTTGAGCAGTTCCATTAAACATCCTTTTAACTTTCGCTGCTTGAAGGAAAACAGTCCAGCTTCCTGCTTGCTTCAAATAACTGTAATCTCACATCTCTGGTAATATTCTAGTGAATCTCTTTCGCAACATATCTAACACTATGTCATCTTTCCTAAAATGTCGTGCCTGGAATAGATGATAATCCTCCACTGGGTTCCTTTCAGCCGTTGAAAAAACTCCAGCTTACTTGCCTTATTAATAAAGTGCCATTTCCGTTTCTTTTCTTTAATTCAGTGTTGACTCTGAAGCCAGCAGACTGAACTGTTGATTTGAATTCATTTGTTTTATTATCATCACATGTATTAGTGACTAGTAGGGTGCCTCAAAGATCAGTGTTGGGACCGCAATTTGTTGCGATTTACATAGATGATTTGGGGTAGGGGACGAAGTGCCATGTGTCAATATACGCAGATGAGACTAAGAAGGGTTGAAAAGTAAAGTGTGCAGAGGACGCTGAAAAAGGATATAGATAGTCTAAGTCAGTACGCGCGGGTCTGGCAGAAGGTGTACAATGTTGGCAAATCTGAGGCCATTCATTTTGGTTGGATTAACGGCAAAATGGATTGTTATTTAAAAGGCAAAACATTGCAGCATGCTGCTGTGCAAAAAAGACTAGTGTTTTCTTGTACAAGAATCACAAGGAGTTGGTTTGCAGGTGCAATATATAATTAAGAAAGCAAATAGAACTTTGTCCTTCATTGCTAGAGGGATGAAGTTTAAAAAACAGGGAGATTATATTGCAAATGTACAGGGTGCTGGTGGGGCCACACGTCTAGTACTTTGTACAGTTTTGGTCCCCTTTCTTGAGAAAGGATATATTAGCAGTGGAGGGAGTGAAGAGGAGATTTACTAGGCTGATTCTGGAGCTGAGAGAGCTGGCTTATGAGGAGACACTGAGTAGACTGGGGCTATACTCATTGGAATTCAGAAGAATGACGGGAGATATTATAGAAACATATAAGATTATGATGGGAAAATATGAGATAAAAGCAGGGAAATTGTCCCCACTTGCGGATGAAACTAGAACTAGGGGGCATAGCCTCCAAAATAAGGGGAAGCAAATTTAGGACTGAGTTGAGGGGGGACTTCCTCACATAAAGGGTTGTGAAGCTGACGAATTCGTTGCCCAGTGAAACAGCTGAGGCTGCCTCATTGAATGTTATTTTTAAGGCAAGGGTAGATACACGTTTGAACAGTAAAGGAATTGAGGGTTATGGTGAGCGGAGGGTAAATGGAGCTGAGTCCACAAAAGGATCAGCCATGATCTTATTGAATGGTGGAGCAAACCAATACAACAATGACTTGATGCAAATTTTACAGATCATCAGAAAATTCAATTTCTGCAGTTTTTTTTTTCTTCTTGGAAATTTATGGGTCAATATGTCTCATTAATGGACAGAAAAGCAATCAGAGCACTCAGAGAAGTTATCTAGTCATTCCTCTAGCCTAACCCTTATATACATATGTATATATATACATATATATATATATGGGGTTAGACTAGAGAAATCACGCAGTCCCTTCAGTTCTAGTTAATGGTTGATTCAGTAAGGGATTGGCACTTCCTTTCTTTAATTTGTTGATTTCTGAAGGAAACCTTGCAGTCTATATTTTTTTGCCAACGAAAACACTCCTGTTATTACTGTTGTCTCTATCCCTGAATGTGGGGCGGTAGAACAGGGTCAAATTCTTCCACAGGCAGATGGGTTAGTATAATAAAAATAAGCAGATGGATTTGGAAGTCGACTTTAAAGGTGAAAAGTATTTGTTGTGTTGGAAACAGTCGGTGTGTGTGAACATCAATAATCAGAAATATGTAGAATCAGGAATATTTTTGTTTTAATTCATACATACCTGAATATGAGAATCCCTAAGAGGAAGAACCCCTGACACCAACATCAAGATCACCTTTCCGTGTGTGTCTGAACTCAGAATGTGTCTATTTCCCGAAACTAGTCTCAATTGGAATTTCTGTAAAATAAGTGAATTAATAGCTTGAATTCAGGGCAGTTTGCAGGAAGAACATACCTCAAAACCAAAATATTGATTTAGTAATGAGAAAGAGTCAATTGCATTAATAACCTCACAAAAAAACATGTAACATTGTAAACCGTGACCTGAACATGACAGGATAAATTACATTGGACTCACTAACACTATGCTATTTTCTCTTGTAATTTTTTTTTTGTTTTCGTGCGGCAGATTACAGGAACCTACAATTCATTCCCCAATCATTCCTTCATTTATTGAACCTATTTCCTCTGTCTCTGGACTTGCAACATTATTGTGATATTGTTATTTTGTACATGGAATCTTTGCTATCCTCCACCCTATTACATACCTTTCCTTGTTCTTATTTCCACCCTTCACCAGGGGTACAATAATCCATGCAGGCATCTCCTCTCATCGGACGCGAAGACACTAAAATTTATCATTAAAAAATGCTCGTCCCTCTGATGATGAGAAGGGCCCAAGATGCAAAAAGTTATTTTTGATGAACCCAGAGACAATGAAACGATGTGGAAAGCGAAAACGAAGATCATTTTTGTGACTGTCAGTGTTATTTCTAACTACATATGGTGCAATTGCAGAGTGGACATGAAACACTGAAGAAAAATGTTAAATTATTTCCAAGCTTTTTGACCAATGTTTATATGAGAATCCTAAGACCCACTGAAGTAAGAAATTAACTAAATTCAACCAGGAGGACATAGACATAATTTCTTTGGGGGAGCTGAAGTGAAATAACTCAATAATTTCATTAGCAATGGCGAGATGGGTTATTTGAGATCATTAATTGATTTGTAAAATCGTTTACATGATAGTTTGCGAGAAATCTTACCAAATGTGGAAAACATTCTGAAAATACACTTAAGAATGTCAGTCACATGTGGGTTGGTGAATATTCTTTCATTGTATCAAAAAGGTTATCTGTGAAGATAACCTTTATGTGGATATGCCGGCGTTGGACTGGGGTAAACACAGTAAAAAGTCTGATAACACCAGGTTTTAGTTCAACCGATTTATTTAATAGTAAACTCACAAGCTTTCCCGTTAGCCCCTTCGTCAGAGCATATAAAGCACAGACATATAAAGCTTTATATGCTCTGTCTGAGGCCAGAACTCTCCATTCACCTGACGAAGGGGCTAACCGGAAAGCTTGTGAGTTTACTTTCAAATGAATTGGTAGGACTGAAACCTGAAGATAACCTTTCACGGATTATCTTCACTGTGATAATCTGGTGCTATTGCCACTTTCATTAATACTGACGATTAAAATGCATCAGTATAATATTTTACTAATGATGACGTTATTCATGAAGTTGTGAAGAAAAAGTGCAGAAGAATAACCATCTAAATTTTGGTGGATTGCAAAAAGGTGAGTAATCAAATATTAGTAAAATGGATCCCACCTTCGTTTTCACTTGTATAAATTTTGTTTTTTTTTCAAATGGGGCCAATCTTTGGTCTGATATCGTGGCTGTCTCATGCCGACAGATAGAACTGTTGAGTAACGACGAGCAACTGTCGGTCTCAACCCCCTTTTGTATAAAGAATGGAATCCTGCCAGACAGTTGCCAGTAAAACAGTTGATATTGGACTTTCATCACTGTACTACATTTGTTTGGAACATTTTTGCCTACCATAGTCCTCTTCTGGTTCATTCAGTGCTGTAGTGGCATGTGCTGTGCTGCAATCACGCCATTACGTTATTTCTCCGTCTGGTTGCTCATTGGCCAGTTACATTTCTGCTTCACTGAAGACATACTTTTTCATAAATGTAGCCGTCTTCACATCATGCTGATAACCGGGAGGCTTGAAGTTCAATTGATCGCTCGTGTTCTTATCAATTGAAAAAAAAACGCACTAACGCAGTTAAGCAGTCATTAATCGTGTGAACTTAAATGTATTTTTGCGGATCGAATTGTTCATTTAAGTGTGAATTCATCAAATGCAGACATGCTTTAAACATTTACAGAAGACTAACTAAGTGATTTATGCACCTGTATCTTTTTTCGGTGCCTTTTATTATCGGTATGAATTAAAAAAAAAGCAGGGGAGTTTTCATCAGTTAAAACAAAAGAAACTTGTTTTTACATTATCTTCATGATTTATGGCTTGCATTGTATAAGATGTGGGTGGATGTTCTCTGGAAGTCAATGCTGTCATGAGGAGCGAGTTGTGACATAATATTGTGCGGTGTTTGATGTCCACGGGATGTAACACCACGTCGGGTGCTGTCTGTGATTGATTGTGGGGAGCGGGTTTGCATAATATAATGATTGTCCCGTGTTCTGCCCCCATGTGGGGATGTAAACAAAGTTCGGGACACCCAACAACTCTGTCACCCGTCTATGTTCATTGATTCTCCATCCCTCTCAGTGTAACCCTTGACAGGAATTATTTATGTTAAGATCTAAATGTGAAGAAAAAAGAATATCATGGGGGAAATGATTCCAAGGTGAAAGTGAAGGTCGAAAAGAGTTTTCAGTTTCTGAGGGATTGGGACTGTTCTTGGGGGAAAAGTTTTACCAGTATAAACTGTGCAGGTGGCATCTGGTCAGGATTACGACTGATATCCTGGGGACATATTTGCTACAGCGATTCGAGAAGTTTGAAAATAAAATGGCAAGAAGATAGGAGCTTAGACAAGGAGTCAGAGGATAGGACATCACGGGCAAAGACCGACGACAGAAAGGGAAACAAGCAAAGCAGAGAAACTAGGATCAAACAGGGTCTCAGCCAAATAAAATTGGAACGCGATCAGTAACGAAAAAAAAGCCGAAAGATGGTCGGAGTGATTTATCCTGCAAATAGATGTCAATGAGGATGATACAGTCGGGATTATGGAGAAATAGCTGCACGGTGACCAGAGGGAGGAAATGTGCATCCAGAAGTGTTCAGTTTTGTAATGTAACTTTTATTTAGTTACCTTTCGAAAAAGAAAAAGACAGTGGGGTTGCATTGCTGGTTAAAGAGAAACTTAATTCCGTAATCAGGCAGAATACTAGCTCCCACGACGTGGTATGTCTCTAGCCATAGCGAAGAAACACCAAGGGACATGGAATAACGGTAAGGATTGTATATAGACTACAGTCGTGATACTGGGAATTACATTAGGCATAAAATTAGAGGTACATGCAATAAATGATCATCTATTATAGGTGATTTTAATCAGCATATATACTGGGAAAAATAATTTACTCAAAATTCTTAGAAGAGGAGTTCCTGGAGTGCATGTGGGATTGTTTTCAAAGCCAGTACGTTGAGGAACCAACTGAGCAGGTCATTCTAGTTTGAGTATTGTATAAGGATAAGTGGACAATTCACAATTTAGTTGTGCAAGACCTCTTGGAGATGCACCATCATAATGTGATCAATTCGTTTTATTAAGATGCAGAGTGACGTTGACATTATGAATGGGGTCTTGAAATTTAATAAAGTGAACTGCGATGATATGAGGCACAAAGTGCGATGGTAAACGGGGGAATATCACTTTAAGGGATGATGGAGTATAGGTATGCACACATTCTATGAGCACATGGGTGAACGGCAGCAATTGCTTCTTCCTGACTGACACAAAAATAAATGGTGACCAAACCTTGGATTATGAGGGAAGTTAGCGACACATTTATATACAAGGGACAGGCCTATACATTGGCCAAGAAGAAGAACAGAACGGTGGACAATGGAAACAGTTTACAATTCAATAGCAGTCAAAGGGATTGATTAAGAAGGGAAATAGAATACAAGAGTATACTTGCAGAGAATGCAATAACTGATTTCACAACATTTTTATCGGTTTGCGAGAGAAACAAAAAAGAAGTTTGATGGAGAAAAATGGAGGTCCCTTCCAGTTAGAAAAAGAAACATTAATAATTTGGGGAAAAAAGTGCTGACCAACTGAATACAAACTTTTTTTTCTGACTTCACAAAGAAGCATAGCAATAAGATACCAGAAATATTGGGGAACATAAAGTTTGGTGTGAGGGAGGGGCTCGAATAGGTCAATATTAATAGCGAAATTATGTTGGGGCAACTGATGGGATTGAAGGCTACTAAGTACCCAATGTCTGATAATCTACATCACAGAATGTTCAGATAAAAAGTGGAAGTATTGTTGGTCACCTTCCAGGATTCTACATTTTGTAAAGAGTGGAGGGTAGCTAAGGTATTTGTATTGTTTAAGCATGAAGGTAGAGAGAAAACAGGGAATTATAGACATTATCATGTCGGAATTAAGAAACAATAGACAATTATTTCCAAAAGATTTTACAGCAAAGCACTCGGAAAGCAGTGGCAGGACCGAACAGTCAGCATGGATTATGAAACACATTTCATGTCTGGCAAATCTACTGGAATTCTTCGACGATATAGCAGAGTTGATGCCGGAGACCCTGTGCATCTGGGATAGATAGAATTTCATAAATGAATGTTGATGTAATTTTTAAAAAAATGATACAGATACACTCCCGTTCCATGTAAAATGTCACCAAGATTTGTTCCTAATTGTTAATAATTATTATTTCCCTTGGTCTGGAGGGTGGCGTGGGAATGGAATCGCCAAGAACAGAAACTGTTGCAAAACCTGCTGAAGAACAGAGTGAAATCTTCGACTCCATAATAACGTTTTACGAGATTCAGAACGAGGTTCAAGAACGATTTTTGTTTGGTAAGAAATGAATTGGGGAGTCGCATGTAGAGCAGAGTGGAATAACAGAACCACAGTTGTTGTGTGTGTGTTTGTTTTGCATGCAGAATAAGGCCGTTTATCCCAGTGCATCTATGCTGATTCAATGATTGACCGTTGCGACTTCGTAATATTCTTCAGGCTTTTCCCCGTATTCTTGTCCAATATTCCCGCTCAAGTAGCCATGTAATCGCTTCTTGTGTGGCCTGATTGAGCAAGCCTCCACTGCACTTCCGGGCAGTGCATTCTCGCCCCGAACAACATGTCGTGTGAAAACGATGTTTTTCTCACTTCACATTTGCTTCTTCTATGCCCTCTCGTTTGTGATCATTTTACGAGTCGAAACAATTTGCCCCGATGTACTCTGTCCAACACGCTCATGATTTGTAAAATTTCTCTATGAAATCTCTTCTGTGTTTTCTTCCCTGAAGTCCCAGTCTCATGTGTCATTCATCAGAACTGAAACCTTTCATTCCTGTGACCATACCTGTTCATCTCCTCTGTACACTGTCCAATGCATCTGCAACCTTCCTAATGTGTGACACCCAGAACAGTACGCGATACGCCAAATGAAATTAAAATAATTTCCAGAAAAGTTTTAGCATCACCTTCTTGTCCCTGTATTCTACGCAGCGATTAATCAAGATCTAAATTTTGGATGCTTTATTGTTCTTTCCACATGCCCTGCGAATGCTAACGACTTCTGTACGTACAGACCGAGGTCCCCCTTTGCCTGCACCATCTTTTGAGTTGTAATCTTCTTTGTCTATTATCTCTTCTTATTCTTCTTACTAAAATTAATCAAGTCACAATTATCTGGATTGAATGCATGCTTCACGCTTTGTGCCCCTCCACCCACCTGTCTCTATCTTTTTGATGTTCTAGACTTTGTTCGTCACAGTTTAGAATGCTCCAAGTTTTGTGTAATCTGCAAATACCGAAATGGTCCTGAGTGTGCACCAAGATCTATAGATTCATTAATATATTCCATGAAAAGTTCCGAAAAATAGGCCACTGAGGAACGCCACTACAAACCTTCCTACAGTGCGAAAAATGTCAGTTAATCTCTGTTCGTCATTTCATATTACTCATTGAATGTTGTGCCCACCTTGCAACTGTCTTTTTTTTTCATTAACTTTTACTTTTATTGCAAGTCTGTTGTGAAACACTATAATGCTTTATAAAATCAATGTATGCAAACTTATCGTGATGCTTCTCGAAAAAAAGTTACTTAACCACTTCTCCCTTATAAAATGCATACAGCCTTGTCTTAATAAACCCACTTTTTTTTAACCGTGCAGCTAAAATTCTATCCCGAATATCCCAGACTGCTGAAGTTAAACTGGCTGTCTTGCAATTTCTACTTTTTTTTTGCACGGAGGCGTAACATGTGCATTTTACTAGTCCTCCTCAAAACTTCAAAAGAATGAATGAATATGCCTAGTATCCCTGCATCTTCCCACCTCACTGCCTTCAATGTGTCCATGTGGATCTCATCTCGTCCGAGTGCTTTATTAAAATTAAGTTTCCATGCCTGTTCCATATGAAGCCTTCCAGGGAAAAGACTTCCTGTTATATCATAATGATTACGTTAGAATCTACCTACTTGATGAAGAGAGCTGCAAATTATTACTTTCCCAACTCTGCCATTCCCCCAGCCTCCCTGTGTACATTTGTTGTTTAGTCCCAATTCGCCCATACTCCTCTTGCTAATTTGTATGCTAAAGGGAGACTTACGAATTGCCTTTTAAGTTGGGTCCCAGACTTTTGTTTTCTCAACATCCCTCTTCCCTTCCCT
Organism: Carcharhinus amblyrhynchos; assembly: GCF_965287045.1. Classification (NCBI taxonomy): domain Eukaryota; kingdom Metazoa; phylum Chordata; class Chondrichthyes; order Carcharhiniformes; family Carcharhinidae; genus Carcharhinus; species Carcharhinus amblyrhynchos. The sequence goes on along the minus strand of NC_137336.1, from coordinate 74,067,249 downwards.
TCCCTTCATTCCATTTCCAATTCCGTTCTGAAATGTTCATATTCCGTTTTTTTCTCACAAAGCTGGAAGACCTGCAAAATGTTGAACGAACACAGAATGGGAAATGTGCGTTTAATGCTATGCGAATTTCGGACAGTGTCTTATTATTACAAATGTAATATGTCGAATTTAATAGTTAACATGAAAATCATTTTTTTTTGGTTCATTCATTTACCATTTCGTTTGGGCGATCGTTTAGGGTTGAATAACAATAGCATTTCTGCAAACACTTACAGCACAGTGCAAGTACAGGCTGCCTCCTTCTGATCTGAATATGACAGGCATCAGTCGGAGTACAATGGGGAGTGTCGAATCCAACTGGTACAAGCGATCTGAAATACCAATTTAGTCTGTGGATTTCGTTCCGACATCAATCCTTAGGTGAACAAACTTCCAACTGGTGATGATAACTAACCGTGGCACTGGCACCGACAGGTTCACAAGGAACTTCATGGACAGCAACCCACACTGGCAAACATTTAGCAACTAATTCATTTTAGATTGTTTTCACCGATATATACAGGGGGTTCTTATGCTAGCGGATTTCTCTTGTGCCCATTACTTTCTCGCCACTGCTGAGCTACAGCATTGTTATCATTGAAACGATTACAGCAAAATAAAAAACAATGCTCAGCAAGGGATCCCCTTGGGGGGCAGGCTGCTGTCAGAAGGGTGGTGGGTCAGATGGTCTTCGGAGAGTGGGTACAGACGTGGTGCACTAAATGATCTATTTCTGCCGTGAATGAGACCTATGTTTGATCCTTGAAAATAAAGTTTGTCGAAGTTTGTGTCTTTCCTGCAGAATTCACCGTTTTGCAATACGAATTCGCTTACATTGACTGCATGTATTTAATCAGAATTTTCTGGATAATCTCAGGGTGAGCGTCCACGGAAATTTCACCACATTCTTCAGCTCTTCTCTAAACTTTCCCTGCGTAGCTGCATAAATACAAGGATTTTGCAAGCAACTCAGAAACTTCAAGAAAGCTCCGGTTTCAGTAGCAATATATGCAGGTTCTGTGCGGTCGCCTCGATAATAACCTGCATTTGACAGCCGTGTCGTTACGAAGCTGACGGCAGCTGTCAGCCACAAAAGTATAAAGCTACCAGATATAGAGAAAAGTAAAATAATGGATTTCCTTCTGCTTGTCAACTCTGAACAGCTGTGATCCTCACTTTTGTGACCTTGCAATTTCCTGCGGGTTCGATTAGCTTTTAAAATACGCCGGACCGTTAAAGAATTAGACAAAACAATCAGTATGAATGGAAGCCAAACAACCCAGGTGCTGTGAGACCAGACGGCCACTGTGCCTAAACGTGAGGTGAAAAAAGCCACACTTGACCGGCAGCCCCAATGTTCATCGTTAATTATTTGCTGAGTTTCATACGCAAACAGAAAAATAATATCCTTCAAAAAACTAAATACAGAGAACGCTGTTATAACTATGGTGGCAGTTCTCTGTGTGCAATATCTTCTGTTAATCCTCGAACAGCAGAGCGCTACAAAGCGGTCAAATGTGAAAGAAACGGTAAACCAAACAGACAAGTCGAAAGTCACAATAGTCATGTACAGAATGAACCTGCAGACGGGGGTGCGGGTAAGGAATGAAAATAGAAAATGATAGCTGAAAACATGATATAGTAATACATTGACAATCATGACCAGTAGATCTGCAGTTGCCATAGCCAACATATAGACGGTGATACATTTGGAAAGTCCGCAGTTTCCTCGGTTGAGAATCACAATTGTCAGCAGGTTCGCTGTAAGGAAGAGAAGACATTAGTCATGTTGCAGTGACAGATTGAACCGTTTATGGAGATGGTGCACATTTTACAACTTTTCTTTATTTATTGGTTAAAACCATCAAATCAAAACAACTTGACGACAAAAATCAAATTGGAGCTATCATCTTGGAAATGTGCTAACAGTTTTTGAAGTGGCTACAGTACATACAATGAGCAGGATCACAAACAGAGCAGTTAATTATTTATAACCCATGCATTGGACATTCAAAAAAACATTGAAACATCAATAAAGTTATTGGATTAAATGGCATGAGTCAAGTGTGTTGATATGGCTCAATGAGCAGGTTCACTAACTATCCATTCTGACACAAGAGCGACGAGCTGCCTTCCGATGTAGACATATATTAACATTGATAACGAGTAACTACCTGGGACACCAACCGCTGCGAGAATTGGATAGTAAAGCTCCTTTACCAACAGAATATTTGGCTGCCCCATTTTCTTTTCAGGAGTGGATAACTAATGCAGGATCTGAAAAAAAAGTTGATCTATGGAGAAGGCAATGACAGACAACTTACATTTATACACACAACAATCCTGCAGGGAGACAAACATGTTGAAACCTAGTTCGCATTAGTGACTGTCATTAAACAAGCTAATGATACAGCTCACTTAAGGAGTGAAAAATTGAAATATTTGGACAGTTACAATGGCGGTTTCAACTATCTTTCTCTCAAATGGTGACAAGAGATCCGCCTTTTTTGCAGTAATTACCATGAAAGTATGGTACAACATATTTCCAGATTGATCACCATCTTAGTTCTCTCGTGCAGTGACCATACAATCCCAGAGCGGGATTCAAAGCCAAAGCTTCCTGCTCAGAGCTGGCATATTGCACATTACCTAAATTACCCTGTGAAGCAAAAAAAAAGTGGTGAGTTGTGTTTTTATTGCTGCTTGATGCATCACTTTGGGAGAAAATGTTGAAATCGAAATTTGTTTTTTTTTAGTAGAAAAAACATAAATAAAACATTATTTATAAATCTGAGGTGAAATATTCCACGGCTGTTGCCGACTCAGTCCCTACACGGCTGGCAAGGATGATTTCCCAGTAAACATTTTGTTTTTCTCTGTCGTCAACTCACGTCTAGGAACGTATGCCTTCACGTAAATCAGAGAAAAGGAATAGTTGTGATGAAGGAAGGTCTGCAACATTGGTGGTGACTGAATCCCTTCAGTACTGTACAATTGTGACTGCTGCACTTAAACTAAAGGTGAGTAAATTCCGTTTGCCTTGCGGGCCATCCTCTGCTGTTATTAATTGTGATTCTCCAGGAGATGGAAGCGGACTCCTGAAGTGCCCTTCAACATAAAATTAACATGACCTTATTTCTCTCCTACTCCGATGTACTACACGCATAGGAGAGATGACAAGTTTTTCCCCCTCTCCCATGGCTGATTCTATTCCTGTTAAATACAGTACTTCGCACTGCACAATTATCAATGATTATTTTGTGAAATTGTTGATGCAATGGTTCTTGTGATTGCAAACCTAATTCAGTTTTGCATTCCCCGGGGTTGGTGGTAGGGATGTGGGGGGCATAGTAACATATAGCCTAAAAAAAATCATAAACCTGACTCTGAGATTATATTTTGAAAATACGGTGTACTATTGTGAAACTCATTCCGGCGAGGATTTGTGAATTGTTCCAAAAGGCACCAATAACTAATTTATTCTGACCTCAATCTGTATCCAATCCGGAGCCTCGACAATAGAGGCAAATCTTGAAGTCACAATTTTGCAAATAGACTCAGCGCATTTCGTCCAAGAAACTTAAATGTTGGAAAATCATATGAGACCCCACAGTAGAGAGGAAACAGAATTCATGCTTAAGCTCAATGAGACTCAGCTTTGAAATTCTCAATCTCTTAGCGTGTGGAAACACAAGCACAAACTTTATGCATATTTATTCACGTTTTAGGTTCGCCCTGTGATGGGCTTTGACAAATTATTTTAGGAACTTTCAAGCGGTTATTGTATAGGCACGCAGCGCACACTGGAATGATAGGGAGTGGGACAGCTTGATGTTGGGTTTGGACGTAGCTCGGCACAACATTGAGGGCCGAAGGGCCTGTACTGTGCTGTACTGTTCTAGGTTCTCTGTTCTAAATGTCTACACATATTGCTGATTCTAAAAAAAACAATATGCCAATGGTCAGAAGAAATCGTACAGTCGTCCCAATCAGCAATTGAAAATTAGTTTTACTGACAAGAGGTTAGCCGTGCTCCAAACTCACCCTGAAAGGGTGGTGAGGACACAATCCCTCATTACATATCTAAAGTACTTGGACATGCATTTAAAATATTGCAAAAAAAAACTAATAAAGGGAAGAGTCACTCGTCGAATTTTAGGGCACAGGACGGTGCTGCTCAGTCCATCGCGCTATTATGGTCTCTACACAAATGTATTTCACCGAAACACACTCCTCCACTATTTGGTACATTGGCATATGTTTATTTACTGTAAAGTTTCTAACGAATGTTGCAAGTGATTGAGACATCTATGAAAATATATGAACAGAGAGGATTGTACCATGAAACATGCAGAGAGTGGATCACACATGTTGTTGCTCAAACAAGTATAGTGAGACACACAATCAAGTAGCATATGTGCAGAAAGGCAACCATGGGTTTGTACACATATACGAAGCAATATTCACAGAGGCATCGACGAGGAGCGCATGCAAACAGACAGCGAGGCAATTGCACCGACACACAAAGCAAGAGAGACACGTCAGACAGCGAGGTAAACTTACACTGATATACTGCTGGCACACATGTCACAAGATACAATACAAAAATACATAGATAAACACACAGGTACACACACCTAAAGAGACTCTCAGTGGGTTGCACATAGGCAAAAATCAGGACAAGTGTCAGGAATACCCCTTCACAAAAGCACCGTCAGCAAAACAGGGTGCTCAAGAGGGGGAAGCATGGCAGTCCCCAATGGGTGAACAGATAGATGTTGTTCGTTTTGGTCAGGTTAAAATGGAAGATCTCAAATAGCCGCAGCGTCCTGATGATGACTTTAAACAGTTACAGAACCGAGTATATCCTGCTTCGTATGATCAATGGAAAGATAAGTTACAACTCCAGGATGCAATTGTTCGTAAAAATGGATGGTATGTGCTGCTAATCCGAGATGGTATCAAATCATTCACCAGTTTCGTGATGTTTAAGGCCATCGGGGAACAGAAACAACTGGTAGACAAATCAACGGATATGTTATCGTCAAATGTGGAAAAGCATGTAAAGCATAATGCAGAAAAATGTTTAGTATATGCTCAAAATAAACCTGATAGGTATGCAAGTAAGGGGGAGTTAGAGACACACTAGTTGAAGGACAGTCTACTAATTTATAGGTAGTTATGATGGTCCTTTACAGCCATCTCAGGGAGGATATTAATATATACTAGTCATAATTGGCACTTCCAGCAAATAGGCTGAAGCATTTCTGACCGACAGTAAGTCAGCGGAAGTGGCAGCATACATCTTGGTTCAACAAGTGTATGTCAGGTTGGGGCTTCCACTAAGTATCGAATCAGATTAAAGTACTTACTTTACCGCTCAAGTCATGAAGAATTTGGATCACTCTGAAATATTGCGTTGTTTATCGTCCTCGATCATGTGGAATAGTTGAAATGATTGAATTATAATTTAAAATCACTGCTTCACAAACATGTACAGGAAAACAATTTCTCATGGAACGTAGTATTATCCCTTGTGTTATGACAGTGACAAGTGTAATTTCAAGGCCAGCAGGATTTAATCCACATATCTTGATGACTGGACGTCCCATGTCTAAAACTGATTTTTTTTTATGATTTAAATTTTCTGAAATTGAAATTATTGCCCTCAGTTACAAGAAACATTATAGCAATTGTTTGACAATGTTCAAGCGCTGTTAACATAGTACAAAACAAGCATTAAAAGTAAGGCTTATTTCGCTGGAAAAATGAATGCTATACAGTATATGGTGGGACAACAGATCATGCTGCAAATTTGTTAACCCGGTATGTTCTTAACTCCGAGGTCATCTGGACCTCTCACTATTATAGATAAAGTAAGTGCACATATGTTTGAGCTTCTAATGTTTCTGAAGTGACTGGGGCAGAACATGTAAATCAAAACAAAGCATATTGTGTTCATTGTAGTCATCAACCTCATGTTATTTTGGAAGTATATGCTACATATGCTTATTCTACTCCTCTTTTGCTAGCTCTTCCTCATCAAGTTCTACATTAACCTCAGCTTTACAGATATGTGTGGAGGTAGTCCAACAGACAGTTGGATGGAAAGTTTGTCAGATACCTGGTCCAACTGGCCACAGCATTTAGCAAAGTCAGGTTGAGTACGAGATGAACAATTAGTTAGTCAGAAACTCAGGTGAGAATGAGGAAACAAATAGTGAGACAATATGTGTAGCGAGTGCAGAGGTTGAGAACAAGGAACGTGTGATAGAAAGTAATACAATTCAGCAAGACATTAAGCAATTTGTCGAGGAAATCGTTGAATGAAAATGATGAGAGGATACCAGTTCGCTAGAACGCTCAGGATTAAATTGTTTTGGATGCGCAAGTATTAATTTGATCGTACCTGGTTTTGTATCGATCGCATTTTTCATCACATATAGATGAAATGTTATTTAGTCGCTGAATCTATACTTTCACTGTGCCGGGAAGTTATTGTCGCCCCACAATATTTTCCATGTTGCAGGTAAATAACTGAATCCCATTAATACTTGAATTGCTGATAATAACTTGCTGACTTTCATATTTTATTGTTTAAAGTAGGTTGGAAGTATGGCTTGTCTCCAGGTGCGGAGGTCTGCAGGTTATGACAAGGGTTTGTTTACACGTGCTGCCGCTATGGTGTTCACCAACCTTCTAAGATTTAATTTTCTACGGCTTGGTCTTCTCGGGGCATCTTGTCATCAGAGAAGTTCAAAATCTAATGGTTAATGTCTCCATAGAGGAGTAAAAATTGGAGAGCAACCATTTCTGGAAGTAAAGTCGTTCGAAATAGGGAACTGATTATGATCCGTTCATAATAGCTGGTACAATCTTGCTTCTGGCACAGTGCTAGTGAAAATGGAGTTCTTCTTGCTTTGATGATCAACACACTGCCTTTGAAAGGCGGGGGAGGGGGGGGGGAGGTGGTTGTGGGGCTATGTTTTACTCCACAGAGTGCGGGACATTTTGAAAATGGTTTTCTCTGATCAATCAATAATATCGATTATTTGTGCACTCGATCCAGTCAATTTGATTAATTAATTTCGCAATTAACGCAAAAAGATGAAACAAATTCAACCAACGCAAATGCTATTGACCAACTGTAAGTTAAGGAGGAGCTGATAAAACAAGCTGATAGATGTATGATTACCTGAGTTGAAGGTCATGCTAGATCCATAAATCAAATTATTAAAGGGGAAGTAAGATGATGGTTAACAGCAGAATAGAATTTATGGTTTGCAGATGACCGAAAATCTTTGTAAGTATCTTCAATAAGTTACCCAGTGAAAGGATCCATTAGCAATGATTAGCAATGAACAATTCGAGCATTTGAAGGGTGGACAGTGATGTCCGAATATAGCAAGTTGTGAATTTCGGCAGCTGACTCGGGTTTGTTCTGAGACCAATTGTGGAGACACTCAAGGACAGTTCTAAGGAATAATATTGGGAGTTCAACCTATTCCAATGGATGAAGTTGAATCAAAAGTTTCTGAAGTAAGGACTATAAGAATTCGTGAAAATGCCACGTGGAGAGGATTTTATGACGTCTTCATTAATGCAGTTGAGAAGACGGGTAGATGAGAAGGTTTGATCTGAATAAATATCAACAAACAAATAATACAATTATATATGTTTGCCGAACATATTCTAAGGAACATTATTTGTTTGGTTTTAAGATGGTTGTGGATTTCGATAGTTCAAGAGAAGCTATAAGCCTTGATATGATCATTACATGTATAGCTTATAAGGGTCATGGGAAATGTGTGTTACTGCCTCACTGAATGTTTATCAATATGGCACATCGATATATAATATTAACACGTTTTGTTTTAAGTATCAAGTACTAGCTAGAATAAACATACAGATTTAACTGATATACATAAAATATGAAATATATTTCAGTGTTATAGATGAATTGAAAGAGGCGTTGCTAACTACTTTGCAAAGTAAAATGACGCTACTTTTAATCTTTTACCAAGGAAACTAAAACAAATTAAAGAGAAGTCATTTAATATTCATCGAACATTTACCAAAGTCGTCCAAACAATACAAAAGATAAAAGGGACATTAACGCTATGAAAAAAACAACATGATTTCTGTAGTTGATGTACAAACGGGCAAATTCAACCATGGACTACTTTCATGTCACATGTTGCTGTGTTAACAATATTGAGCACTTTAGTTTGATGCTATGTACGATTGAATTCGTTAAATGTAAAAGAAAGAATGTAACAGTTAAAAATGCAATTATGTCGCAGAGATGAAAAAAGATTACACATAAAGATGAAATAAAAAGGTAATACCTGAATAGTTAGTTTGACTGATATCTTAATAATTGTTAGTGACAGTGAACTTGGTCATAGTTTGTGGTCCAATTCTTTTAACGTTCCGGGATCATCAAGAAGGATTACGGCTGGATGGTAAACTGCAAAGGCACCAATGACAACGGAAATCAAACACAGTAGGAATTTTGGTCAAGTCAAATAAAACAGAGATGCAGGTCAGAGAAAGCTACAGAAGGCCAAGTCATGACCTGTCCAGTGAGCTGTGACCTGATATTCCCTGTGTTCACCAAATAAGAATAGTTAAATACAGTATCTCTGCAATGCAGAAGGAGTCCATCGAGTCTGCACTGACTTTTTTACTCCAGCGAACCCCATCCCCGGAAACGCAATAATCCACGTAACTAACACATAATATATGCAATGTGTGTTGAGTATTTTCCCGCATCATCTCATCACTTCGTTCTGTCACCGATCTTCAAGCTACAGAATGATTGCAGCGTTATGGGAAGATATAAGATTGATAAAACAATTTGTCCATCACAACATCACCCTCAAGCTCTTGGCAATAATTGGCACAGGTGACAACGAGAGAAGAGATGAGGTGACTTGATTTTTACACGTTGAGTTATTCTAATCTTGAAAGTGCTACCTGAAGACAATGCAAACGGTTTTGACAGCGAGAGGAAGCAGAGGAAGGAACAGACGATTCAGAATATCTGTTGCAGATGGTGCTGATGTTCCACACGGGCCTCTCTCCATCTGACGCGATCAAAATATATTGCTAATCCCTATACCATTAAATATTTCCCTAACCATAACCGTAAAGTGATCCCTGAGACTGTGAGTTAAACATCCTCACTAAACTTTGGTTAATGTTATTAATCCTCCAGAAGATGTTGGCAGGGCTGCACAAAGATGGAAAAAAATTGGACGGATTGGGATATAATTTCTTTGAGGGGAGATTGGTGGCACCGTTAACTGGGAAATTGAAAATCATCAGGGGCCTAAAAAGCATGGCAATAATTTTAAAAAAAATACAGCAAGACAGTATGAGCCAGTGGTCAGGAGGAGCACAGAAACTGGAAGTGTAAAATCCAAAAGGGCGTTAGAAAATCAAAGTATGCAGAATATTGTCATGCAAAATCAAGGGGACCCCGAAAATGATGTGTTAATACATCCGAGGTAATATAGAGAAAAAGGAGGAAGAGTAGGGCCCCTGAAGAAAGTTAAAAAGCAGACTATGTACAGAGGCGCTGGAGGTGGATGATGATTGTTCTGAGTCTGTTTTGTTTTATGAAAGAGGTAATGCAGATATATAGGAGTGAGTAAAATATTGTAAATGTTAAATCGAAACAGAGACGAAAGATTAATTGGATTAGCATTTTTGAAAATGTGTATTACCTCAAAGCCAAAGGAAACATACACCAAACTGTAAAAATAAACTAGGGAGTAAATGCCAGAAGAATGTTTGGCAATCCTTTAAGTTTCCACGCCCGATATAGGGGTGTTGGCCAAGTCCTTTGGAGGACCGCTAATGTTTAACTTTGTTTAAAGATAGACAGTCAGGATAGATCATATTACATATATCAGTGGTCTAACTACGTCAGTGACCAAATTATTGGAATTAATTCCTTTGAATAGGATAGATTGTCATTCAGAAAAAAAATCAGTAATCTGGAATCATGAATTTCTTAAGAGTTAGCTTAATAAGAGTACAATAACACACGAACTAGGAGCAGGAGTATTTTTTGATAGGAGAGGGGATTAAGGGTTATGGGGAGAGGGCGGGAAAGTGGAACTGAGCAGCGACAGATCAGCCATGATCTTATTGAATGGCGGGGCAGGCTCGAAGGGCTGGATGGCCTACTCCTGCTCCTATTTCTTATGTTCTTATCTGGCCCCTCGAGCCTGTTCCACCATTCAAGAAGATCATGGCTGATTTTTGTGGGCACAGCTCCACTTACCCGCCCGCACACCATAAGCCTTAATTCCTTTACTGTTCAAAAATGGATCTAGCCTTGCCTTAAAAATATTCAATGAGGTAGCCTCAACTGCTTCACTGGGTAGAGAATTCGACAGATTCACAACCAGTTGTGTGAAGAAGTTCTTCCTCAACTTAGTCCTACATCTGCTTCCTCTTATTTTGAGGCTATGTCCCCTACTTCTAGTTTCACCAGTCAGTGGAAACAAATTTCCTGCTTCTATCTTATCTGTTCCCTTCATTATCTTACCTGTTTCTCTGAGATCTCGTCTCTTTCTTCTGAATTCGAATAAGTAGAGCCTCAGTCTACTGACTCACTCCTCATAAACCAACACTCTCAACTCTGGAATCAACCAAGTGAACCTACTCTGTATCCCCTCCAGTGCCAGTATATCCTTTCTCAGGTGTGGAGGCCAAAACTGCACCCAATACTCCAGGTGCGGCCTCACTAGCACAGTATAAAGCTGCAACATAATCTCACTGTTTTTTTTTAACCCCATCCTTCTAGCAGTAAAGGGCACAATTCTATTTGCCTTCTTAATTACCTGTTGCACCTGCAAACCAACTCCTTGAGATTCCTGCAAAAGGGCACCCAGGTCCATCAGCACAGCAGCATGCTGTATTTTTCCCATGTAAATAATAGTTCAGTTTACTGTTATTCCTAACAAAGTGGATAACCTCACATTAACTGACGTTGTTCTCCATGTGCCAGACCCTCGCCCACTCACTTAGGCTATCTATATCCCTCTGCAGACTTTCGGTGTCCTTTGCACAATTTGCTCTTCCACCCATCATAGTGTCATCTGCGAATTTTGTCACACTGCACTTGGTTCCCATGTCCAAATCAGCTGTGTAAATCGTAAATAACTCCGATTCCAACACTGATACCTGAGGCACACCACTAGTCACTGACCGCCAACAAGAAACAACAAAAAAGGAAACCCCCATTTACCGCCACTCTTTGCTTTCTGTTATTTAACCAAACTTCTATCCATGCTACTGCATTACCTCTAACACCATGCACCTGTATCTTATGTAGCAGTCTTTGTTGTGGCACTTTGTCAAATGCCTTCTGGAAACCCAGATACCCAGTTGGGTAGCTAATGTGGTACCGCTGTTTAAAAAGGGTAGTAGGGATAACCCTGGTAATTATGGACCAGTGAGTTTGACATCGGTGGTAGGAAAATTATTGGAAAAAATTCTCAGAGATAGGATGTATGAGCATTTGGAGCATTGCGATCTGATTAGGGATACACAACATGGCTTTGTTCAGGGGAGGTCTTGCCTTACGAATCTGGTAGAATTTTTTGAGGAGGTGACAAAAACGGTTGACGATGGGCAAGCCGTTGATGTCATCTATATGGATTTCAGTAAGGCATTTCACAAAGCCCCTCACGGTAGGCTGGTAGAAAAGGTTAAGGCACATGGGATACAAGGACAGGTAGCTAGATGGATTGAAAACTGGCTGGGCAATAGGAGACAGAGAGTAGTAGTGGAAGGGTCCTTTTCTGGCTGGAAGTCAGTCACCAGTGGTGTGCCGCAGGGCTCAGTACTGGGAGTTCTCCTCTATGTAATATATATAAACAACTTGGAAGAGGTCGTACGTGGTGTGATCAGCAAGTTTGCAGATGACACCAAGATGGCAGGATTGGCGGATGCTGAGGAAGATTGTCAGGTGACACAGCAGGATATAGATAGGTTGGTATATTGGGCAGATAGATGGCAGATGGAATTTAATCCTGATAAATGCGAGGTGATGCATTTTGGAAGGAATAATGCAGGGAGGAGTTACATGATAAAAGGTAGACTGATTAAGAGTATAGAAATACAGAGGAACCTGGGAGTGCAGGTGCACAAGTCTCTGAAGGTGTCAACACAGGTAGAGAAGGTTGTGAAGAAAGCTTACGGAATGCTAGCCTTTATAGGAAGGGGTATAGAGTATAAGAGCTGTCCTCTAATGCTTCAGTTGTACAGAACATTGGTTAGACCGCATTTGGAGTACTGCGTCCATTTCTGGTCACCTTACTACCGGAAGGACGTGGAGACCCTGGAGAGGGTGCAGAGGAGGTTTACCAGGATGTTGCCTGGCATGAAAGGACTGAGTTACGAGGAAAGATTGGAGAAAGTGGGGCTCTTCACCTTAAAAGACGGAGATTAAGGGGGGATCTGATAGAGGTGTATAAAATAATGAAGGGAATAGATAGAGTCAGTGGTAGGCTTTTCCCTAGATTGGGGACAACTATTATGAGAGGTCACGATCTAAGGGTGAGGGGGGAGAAGTATAATTTGGATACTAGAGGAAGGTTTTTCACGCAGAGGGTCGCGGGGGTATGGAACGCGCTACCAAGTAAGGTGGTGGAGGCAGGCATGTTGGACTTGTTTAAGGTTTACTTAGATAGACACATGAGCGAAACGGGGATGGAGGGTTATAGCAGATGGTATTAAAAAGGGTCAGAGCCTCGGGACGACACTGGAAATGTAATATTACATGTTAATGTTTTGTCTCTTTTAATCCACAGGTGTCGGTCCACCTTATTGTCAAACGAGGGGCATGCACACGGTGGGTCGTGCGTGGGCTGCTCTTGGAGGTTTCGAGAGTGGCCTAGTACTTCATGTCATTGTGTGTGCTTAATCCTGGACCAGCAGACGGGCACCACAACAGATCAGTGACTATCACTGCTAGCTGTGCGGATACATGGATTTGGGCCTGTGTCTGTGGGTGTTTGTGCATTCTCCCTGTGGTTGCATGGGTTTCCTCCGGGTGCTCCGGTTTCCTCCCACACCCTAAAGATGTGCTCTTAGGCTGACTGGTGTAACAAATTGACCCTACACTATTCTCCCCTGAATCTGGCTACATTAGGGGTACCATTCACATACACCCGGGGCAGGGTAGGTGTAGGAAAATGCTTTGTTGAAATGGCGGCGCGGGATCGTTGGGCCGAAGGGCCTGTTTCCCGTGCTGGGTTGTTCTTTGTTCTTTGTTCTTTGTACCACATTCAAAGGTTCCTCATTATCCACTCCACATGTAATGTCCTCAAAGGATTCCACCAAATTAGTCGAACGCGGGCTTGTCCCAACGAACATGATTAAACTGTTTCAGGAAAACAAAAGGATGATATGCAAGGATAGTAATTTGTTGTCGTGTACACTATTTTTTGCAAACATTTTGACAAGGTCCCACATATAACCCTGAGGAGTGTAGCAAGCTGGATACAACTTTGTCTCAGCTGCAGGGAAAATTACAAAAAAAATGTGGCGCTTGGCGAATGTCCTTTTTTTGTGACTGGGAGGTGGTTTCCAGTGAGCTCCACATATTTCAGTACGAGGTTTGCTGCTTGTTGCCTACATGTTTATGATTTTGACTTTAATGAAGAAGGCATGATCATGAAATTTGCACCCAAAGTGAAATACGGCCACTTGTATTCTGAGGAGAACCGTTGCAGAATGTGGGGCCGCATCAAAGAACTGGTTCAATGGGAAGAAGGGCGGCAAATGGAACTCAAACCGGAAAAGTTTGAGGTGGTACATTTTCGGACATCAGAGAAAGGAAATGCAGCTTCTATAAATGCGAGAATGCTGAAAGGTGTAGTGGAAATGCAAAACTAAAATAAAATCGGAGCATTGCTCACGGATCCTTGAATGTAATCGGTTGATATGGGCACTAAGGAGAAATATTGAATCGATTTGTTTGATGTTCAAGGCAGGGAGATTATGCTGGAGCTGTGCAATTCATTAATTTAATTTTGGGCATAACTTGGTTACTGTATAATGTTCTGGTCACCTCATTTCTGAAAGGATGCAATTGAACTTGAAAGGGCGCATGTGACATTGACGATTATATTTCCCGTATTGGAAAATTGCAGTTATGTGTAAAGTTTTGAAAGGCTGCGGTCATTTTCTTGAACGGAGGATGGTGATAGTACACTTGATTGTGTCTTCGAAGATTTTGAAGGGCGTTAGTGGAGTGATATGGAAGGATCTATATTCCTGACTTGAGAGATCATTGATTTGGATAAGCAGTTGACTGAAGGACAAGTGTGAGCTTTTTTTTCACACAGTTGGTGGTAGAACTCTGGAAGTCGCCGATTGAAATATTGACTAAGACACAAATCTTCAAGCCATTCAAAAGGTATAAGATAAGCATCTGAAGTGTTCTAACTTCAATGGACACGGAGCGTTTTGGAAAACACAACATCGATAGGCCCAATATTGTTGTTTTCCGCTTCTGTAAAGTAAGCTAAGTAACCTCTTTCTGTTCCGTCAAGATTGCTATGTTTTGTAAATGTGTGATAATCAGGAATGTACTGGGATGAGAAGAGAAAGGATAGTACTGGCGATGCATAAACTGCTTCTCAGGACAACCTGCAAAGACAAAATGGGCTGAGAGGCAATCTGACCTTTAACTATTTCATTTTTCAGAGTCAATTCCACTTCTTTATTGATTTCACTGAATAATTGTATGACTTTCCAACTCTATTTTTTCTCAGGCACTTAATGGCAGTTGTGAACATTTTGCCTAGCACGAATATTTATCTCGCTGCTATTTATTTGTCCCATTTATACAGCCCTCCCCTACCTTACCACCTCCCCAACCATTCAATGCTAAATTTGATTCTGAAGTATCATGTCTATCACATCTGCCAACTTCAAATTCATCTCTCTTTTTAAACCTTTCAAAGGCAAGTCCAGACACCCACCAGTTCCCTGACTCTCACCAGTATTATTTTTGTTTTCAAATCCTGATACTGATACATACACGCTCCCTACTTTCGTCAGACGTTGCATTTCATGGTACTTCCGCATTGTTTTCTCTCTGCCAATTACAGTTTCACCTCTCTCTTTGACTAACGTGTCAACGTCTATTCACATGTGTTTCTTTTTCATCGCGTTACAGACTGTACACAAACTTTATAGACTGTTTTACGCCACAAACTTGTGTAATAATTGATTATCTTTTGCTCTATCCATAAAAAAAGACTATATTTTTCGAAACTTTAAGAATGCCTGATGGTTAATATCTAGTAAGGCATTAATTTCGTAACTTCCAGAGACCTTTCTATTCATACCTGAATCATTACCTTCTGTGACTCGTTTGTCTCTCGAATTAAATTACTAATTTTAACATTATATTTGTTTTATTCGAAACATTTGCTTGTCTATAGTCATCATGAATTAATCACCAAGTCTAAATTTGACAACGTCACTAAAATTACAAAGCGTAACATTATTACTTAAAATGTTCTTAGTATGGACAATGAGATCTGATATCGATTGTTCCCTTTTGTGCCCATCGAAATACGAATTTACAAAACTTGCTTGTGTATATGTCATGAGCTGCATGAATACGGCACATTTCCTTTCAGATTTCTTCCTGTCGATACACTTCATTGGCAGCATTGTGTGGACTGCTGGCTGCAGTTTCGCCATTGTCACTCTGAATTCACGGAAGTGGAATGGATTGTTTTCTTATTCAGTGACGATAACTAAAGTCAGCTGTTGCGTAAGCTGATTTACTCAACTGGGCGTAGATTTTTTTTTCCCTTATTAAGGGGAGAGCTTAAAAGCGCTTACATTTTGATGGGAGCTGGAAAACACAATAGTGAACAAGCATCCTTCTAAAGAATGGAAAGACCAGTGATCCGACAGATAATCGACATTTATTATCCAGTGTTGGTAGCCGTTGGTACTCCCGGTAATTAGTGATATATATTTTTTTTAAATCAATGTTGAATATTTTAGTGTTGATGGTTATATGGCAGAATGAGACACTCTTGCTTGCAGAATCATTTATGCCGCAGAGAAGTCGTGAAAATAAGAAGAAAATTCAGAAGGTCAGGTAACCGGGCAGAGTCTCTCCTGGTTGGTAGAGTGTTAGACTCCGACTCAGCTTCAGTCAATATAATACAGCTGGCGAAACGGATTTTTCAACGGTCTAGTTGGTTCAATGCCCAGCTGAAGGAAGTGTTTTATTCATGATTTCACGAAATGCGTACGCTAGTATGCATTGTCCACCCTTTATTGTGCTCGTGAATGTTCTGATGACTTTCTATCATTCATTTTGCATCCTTGATCCCTGTATAGTTGTTTTTGTTTTACTGCTGATGCGTATAATCATTGGGGATTTTGAAATCCATTTTTAGAAAAAATATCGTAAACTCTCAACTGGAAAGAAACATTACGCTTCCACCAGCTCCCGTTCAACTCCTTAGAAGCTTCCTTGCGCCCATTAACATTGTTCGAATATGGATTTTTGTAATGCATTTTGGCCTCTTTATCTCAATTGACTGTTTTATTTGATTTGGTTTATTTAGAATTATGGTTTAGGAATTATACGGAATGATATTTGTTCCCCTGATTCTGGTTTCAAGTAAATGGCAGGGACGAAATGTACAATCACATTAATTACACAATGAACCTGCACCGGTAACTCAGAAACGTGGGTAGATTGTGCGCACAAGCTTTGTGTTGAGATGACTTCTTTTAACGCTCAGCATAACAAACTGTTACATGTAATAAAATATAGATGTGTTGTTGCTGAAGATTAACAATCATTGAACTGTCCATTTATTAATGCATTTTTCTGCTTCGGTTCTCGCATCATATGATGCCACTCGTCCAAATCGCAATGGAATCCATCTCTGATCAATTCCTTGCCTCATTCTTTAGTTGCATCAATTTTAGTTGGACGCCATCAGCCATGCCGGATTAAATGAAATTCGCAATTCAAAGACACCTAAAGTAAATGCTATTGCCATTTCCGTAACTCAAAGATTTGTCTAGTTCCTCCAATGTCCTCATCATTCCATGCTCAAAAGTCACCTTGCCCATGAGACCCACCTCCTGGCTTCCTAGATCCCAATCGAACTAAATTACTGACCACGAAACTCCTTGTTCGTCTCCTCCCCGTATCAGTTCATGCTATCAATGGTTGTGCTTTATTTCAGGTGACCTAGATCACTCATTTGAAGATGCGTTTTGCCTCTTAACTCCACCGAACTCAACACTTGAACCCATGATCCATTTAAAATATTTTCCATCTCCGAACTTCATTTCTTATAAAGAATGTTCTTGAACAATTGTTTCCTCTCCAACGTGTGTCCACATTAGTCAGAAGTACATCCTCAAATCGATCCAAAGAGTTTCAACATCGGATAGAGTACCAACATGGCTTTATTCAAAGTAACAATTAATATTCTGCATGATCGTAACAACGTGTGCTCACACCACTCTGCCTCGCTGTAGCCGTTGGCAGAGTTAACAGGTGTTGCGTTTCTTACGCGCTGCATTGCGTTGTAGCTGACGACAGTCACATGGTTCCTGGCATTGGTGCGTTTCGTTCTCATGTTGGGAACAGAGCACAAAGGGATTGGTGACGGTATTGTTCTTAATATGGTGCATATAAACCTCCAAACGCCAATTGATACAATGCTGCACACTTGGAATTCTGAGCAGGATTCGAGCTCAAGGAATTAAAATGAGAGTTGGACTGCGATCAGAGATCGATTGAGTGACAGGAATGATAATGATTTTTAATGTATTCTTTCATGCGTGGGGACGATTTGTCGAGAGGTTAACAGGGTTAACGTTGTGATTTTTTTTTTCTGACCGATATTCATAATGTAGACCTTCACGCCCGTGCAAGTGGCAGGACTGGTTGAGAGAACGGATAATAATAATAATAATAATAATAATAATAATAATAATAATCAACATATTTAGCTTTAATAATAGGACAATGCAGAGTAAAGGAGATATGTACGACGTGTTTAAGTAACAATTTCACATCCCATTAGTATGGCAACACATTAGGGAGGATATAAAGACAGTAGAGACAGTGTCGAAAAGATTCAGAAAAGCTTCCTGGGCTGATTAGCTTCAGCTCTGAAGATAATTTGGAGACGTTTCGACTGCTAACCTGAAAGAAAAGGCAACTCATTGAAAAATTGACAGAGACATTCAAAACTATAAGAGGTTGTGACAGAGTAGAAAGGGAGAAACTTTCTCAATCGTTAAAATATCGAGAACAAGATTTCACAGATTTAAAAGAGTATCTGGGGAAAACAAATACGAAGAGAAACGTTGTTTTCATGCAGCAAATGTTCATTACGCTGTCTGAGAATATGGCGCAGGGGGAACAATTTTATTAATTTTAATGGGCTTCAGACCAGTGTCTGATCAGAAAGATTGGGCAGATTTTTAGTTAAAACAATCCGGAGTCGGACTAGGTTTTACTGATTGGGAGAACTATACAGACACGAAAGGCCAAATTGCTTCCTTCTGCGCCAGGTCAATTATATGATTGTTATTTATTTAATCAAATCAGAAAATCAAATTGCAATCGCTTATCGTCCCATTTCTACGCCAATGATAAAAACCAAGCCAATGTTTTTTTTCATTAACTCTATCCTATTTACATTAACATAACATCAAACAAAAACATAACTCATTTCACCTGTCCACCGATGAAAGCGAGTTCTGCCACACAGCCCCCTCACTCGATTCCCCCACTGTCAATAAATCATCAGTCCGTTTATTTGATATATTCTCTTGGATGATCTGATATTTAATCCCTTTCAATATCGGGAAGGAGGAAGCCATTCTATCTGGCACCTGCTTCATTCTTGGTTATCGAACTATTGCCTCTTACCTCTGCCAAGTAATGTTAAGAAATGCAACCGAAATGTGTTGAAATTCAGTCTAATATTTGACCACAAGATGATCTTCTAACTACATACTTACACCTGCACTAAGTCCGCCATTGTCGCCGACATTGCTTGGTTCTGCTGCTGAAACACTCATTCAAATATGTGCTATCTCTGGACTATGCTAAGTCAAACCTGTCCGGCCACCCACCTTCACTCGTATATACTTGAAGACATCCAAATATCTATAATCCATGACATTTTTCAAAACAATCTGTTCACATTGTACGTTACTGCCCGCTGTCCTCCGCCATCTTCCGCCAAAACAGTGCCTCCACTACAAAATTGTCATCGTTCTTTGCAAACTGCACTGCTTCTCCAAATTTTCTTCTCAAAGAAACTCCTTCAAAGCTGAAGACGTCTCGTCTTTCACCGAAACTTGAACTACCTTTCCAAAATCTCCTTAGGTGATTTTATGTCTAATTTTGAAAAGAAAATAACCCTTCCCTGAAGAACCTTAGTATGGTACATTCGATTAAGTCGAGAGATAAATCTAAGCTGCAGTTTCCTAAGCTCCCCTTTCTTCAGTTGCAAACAAGTTAAATTTTGAGCTCGGGACCCTGCGTGAATCATCGTGGGCACGACCGAAATTTTAGGACCATTAATGCTCCTTTGACATCTGGCGCGACAATTTAATGGTGTCCACTTTCGGAATCAAGTTTGGGGAGAAAATGACTAAATACTGACGAGTGACTCCACGTGATCATCCACGTCAATGCCCTATCCGCCCGCCTTTCTTTGAGAGTTGAGCGTATGTGTTTCCATGTGTTGGTGTGCCGTGTTTTTTTTTTCGATTCATCATCCTGAATTCGAACTGCATTTGTTGCTTTCGAAAGAAATAAGCATGAAGGATGTGCAGTGCTCAAACTGAATGATTGGGAAATAATGTCACCAATGCTTTTCTAATATTGTAAAAGGAAATCATGATCCCAAATTTAAGTAAGAACACATCTTGTACACTGTGCCGCAATACATATAGAGATGTTGCTGAGCATGACTCTTAATGATCTTTTCTGCCTCTTACAGTGAACTTATTGATAATAGTAACACTCTGCCGAGGAAACTGTGGCATTTCCAAATGTATGTCCATCTATATGGTTGCCATGGGAGCCGCAGATCTACTGGTCACAGTCGTCCAAAGAATCGCATTTCAAATTCTCAGAAAACGCTTCCCATATTCATTTCTGTCCTACACTGTGGTTTGCAAGCTAATGACGTACTTGACTTGCACCAATGTGGGGTTGTCGGTGTGGTTTACAGTTGGCTTCACATTTGACCGGTGTGTAGCCATATGTTCTCAGAAACTGAAAACCAAATATTGCACCGTGAGAACCGCATCCAATGTCATAATCATTATTTCTGTGTCAATGTGTTTAGAGAACATCCCGTTTTGGTTTTCACATGAACATACACAAATCGTGAACGGTATGCAATGGGGTTTCCGCCCAAGTGTGGCCTTTTTCACATCGCCTGCAGGTAGAACATACTTCAAGTTGCAAAGTGTTTTATTCTCATTGATTCCATTTGCTTTGATATTGCTGTTCAATTGCGTAACAGTGAGGCGAATTGTAGTGACGAATATTGCTCGCAGGAGACTCCGGACTCCCAGCATTGAGAATCAGCGTGATCAAGAAATGGAGAGCCGAAGGAAATCCATTGTTTTGTTGTTTGCTGTGTCGGCCAACTTTATATTGTTGAGTCTGACATCGATGGTGACTCATTGGACTAACAGCCTGGTTGTTCATATCAGACCTGGTTATACATCTGCTGCATATATTGCCACTGAAACCGGATACATGCTCACACAGTTGAAGTCATGTGCAAACACATGTATTTATGTAGCGACACAAGCGAAGTTCAGGAAAGAATTATTTAACATCCTCAAATTTCCTTGGATATATGTTTTGTCATTTTGGAGAAATATGAAAAATTAAAACCAAACTTTCTCTCCGTAGTTAGAACACTAGTACATCCGTGATTTTTTTTATCAAATGGCGATATTCACGTAGGGACGAAAATATTTTGTTTTCAAACCATTTCTTGAAGTAAATATCACGTGCATGATTTTTGCTGCTCTCCAAGATTGAACAGATCAAATTAAAGTCAACATCAGCATCCACAGGTTCAAAGGAATAGCCATCCTTGACGTACATATATGGGATAGATGGTATGAGAGTGTTTGCAGCCGACACTTCAAATACAGGAATAATGCACCATGATTAATTAATTCACAAAACTTTTAGAATAAAAAAAATGGAAGCGCATGTTAAAGTGTTGTGTCTTTAGAGCCCATGCTTAAATCTTGATATAAATGCGATATTATTGATGCTCCCATCAGATTTTGCTCACTATCATTCCCAGACACAACTGAAGAACTCCCCCTTTCCCAATTAGTGTCTAACAATGGAGAGAACAGGAACTTGACTCGTCAATGTAAGTTCCGATTTTATTTTCCAGATATTAACTTCATTATCAGTAAGCCTTGGAAAATATAACATACAACCGTGAAACATTCCATTCCGACGAGCCAGACGTTGTCCTATTTAACTTCCAGAAATGGACGTGCTCTTAGGCTGATTGGTGTAACAAATTGTCCCTAAATTAGCCTTCCCTCAATCTACCCCAATAGGTATAGACAAAGGTCATGGTTAGAGGAGGGCACTCATAATGTTAAAATGGCGGCGTGCGCTCGTTGGGCCGAAGGGTCTGTTTCCTGTGCGGAGGTTGCTCTTTGTTCTTTGAGATCGTTCCACTAAAGTCGGTGCGTTGGATCAATATCACAGAGTGTTGTTTTGTTGCGCACATGTTTATTTTCCAGCAAAATTTTCAAATAATTCATCTGTGCAAAATATTAGCATGTGACACCCAGCCTGTGACGAGTTTATAAATCATTAATTCTAAATCTTGTTTTCCATAGATAATTGTGTTGCTGGCCTGTGGTTTTTCATTGCTCAACTAATGGAATTCACTGCTTCTCTCTTCCAAGTTTTCCTAAGAACGGACTATGTCGGCACAATGTCTCAAATGCCAACCTGATATCAATAAACTAGTTAATGGAATTTGGGGAATTGGTGTTGGCATGTGTGTGCCTTGCAGACAGCTAATTCCATGATTTTAAATAATAACGTGAACGATGCGCTTGATTACTTGAATCTTGCCCAAAATCTCAAAATCACTGTAGAGGAGATCCCGAACACCACTAACACCACCAGCCCCCACGCCCCATGTCGCCTACAGTATCCCCCCCGGCCCCACCTCGATACAGGCAGTCACACACACTTAGTTTCTTATCTAGCCAGAATAGCCATAAAGGGGATGTCACTTTGTTTTACATATAGTATGCTGTTTTAACTTTGTCCATCATTATAGTTGAAGTGACGGATTAACCATTAGGCTGAGTAGGCTTAAGCCTAGGAGTCCGGAAGTGAAGGGGGGGGGGGGGGCGGTGGTGGCAAGAGCAAAAAATAACTGATTTTACCCTTCTAAGGATGAATACATTTTAATAACAATAGCCCGTGGGTGAATTAGTTGAACAAATAGAGGAATTTCACCCTCCCGGATTTGTGTATGCAAATAAATATAAAATGAATGCACAAGTTTATTGCCATGCTATAACACGTAGACATATTTATTTTGATGCATACTTATTTACATATAGTACTTTTTTCAACATTCATCCTTACATAGTGTCAGCCCCACACGATGACTGTCACCACTGCCTCCAGTGCTATCAACGTATCATCAAATTCACGAACATCATCTGATAATTCACCGACATCAAGATCAAAATCCTCGGCATCTGAAGCACTCCCACCATCATCACTACATTATCCATCGTCAAAACTGTTGTTGAGCACATTTACCACTGTCAAAACGTCAGAACAGACTTTGGTTTGCGCGCCACCATTGTTGTTTACAACGCGACAAAAGGATTGTTGTCACCACTCACCAGCCAAAAGTTCTAATTTATTATGAAAATGCATTAATAACACGTGTATGACAACATAACGAAGCTGAAGAAAGAAGACATCTCGTTGGTAGAACAGCGGTTGGTGCATCTTGTTTGATCAATCAATGCAGATACCACAAAGTCAGCCGACCGAACAACGATATTTATGTCACTTTACCCTTAACACAATGGACGACATTTATGTCTCTCTACCCTTTGAGGGGTTGTGAGCGTCCAAAAAAACAATAATTGTACATAAGAACATAAGAAATACGAGCAGGAGTAGGCCATCTAGCCCTTCGACCCTGCCCCGCCATTCAATAAGATCATGGCTGATCCGGAGTGGCTCAGTTCCACTTTCCCGCTTTCTCCCCTTAACCCTTTATCCCCTTGCCTACCAAAAACCTATCTACCCGTGTCTTAAATATATTTAGCGAGGTAGCCTCCACCACTCCAACGGGCAGAGAATTCCAGAGATTCACCATCCTTTGAGTGAAGAAGTTCCTCCTCAACTCTGTCCTAAACTGTCCCCCCCCCCCGCCCCCCACTTATCTTGAGGCTGTGCACGTGAGTTATTTGGATGATATTTCAGTACTTTCGCATATACTTTTTTTTCTCGTTGGAAATGAAGCTTGTCCACTTTCAGAATTACATTCAAGAAAAATCCGAAAATGACACTATCACTGGGATTTATCGAGCTCTGGCAAGAGATCGACTGCCGAGGGATATCTAAATGCAAACGTCTGCTTTAGAATTTATCTGTCCATAATTATCACTAACTGTTCAGGTGAGCGTTCATTTTTGGCACTGAAGAGGATCAAAATCTATTTGCGCTCAACACTGAGCGATGAGAAACTTAGTCATATGCAACTCATGCTCATTGAATCAGACGTGGGTCGATCTGTTGATTTACACGCTGTTATCGATACTTCTGTAAACCAAAATACGCGATGTTTTTTAAAGCACAAATACAAAGAAAATGATAAATAAATGAACAAAAGAGCTGTAATTGATTCATAGAACTTTATGACATTATACATGCAGTACATTATACACAGCACAACGATATGTTATCCAACGTCACTTAACGTCACTTTATTCTATTCAATGAAGGGTGCAGCGGGAGGGCAGTGGGGAAGGTCAGGGAGCCTTACTAAATCTTAGCCTAGACATCCGGTTGATAGTTAATCCGCCACTGTGTCTGGGGTCCGATTTTTTCCAAACAGCGTGAGGTGTAATCAGAGTCAATGGGTAGAAGGACAGTTTGCGTGAGGGTCTGGTTCCGTTCACAATCCTTTGTAGCGGTCTTGGCCAGAGCATGAATCATGCCAAGTTATGATATATCTAGAGATTATTTGTAAAAATCCAATAATTTATCCAGATCGATTAGATAATACTGGTTAGAAACTGAACAAAATGCCAAAATGCATCAAAGGCAGAAAACAACTGTAACTTAACAGAATATCCTATTAACATTTGGGAGAAATCAGAATAAACGACAGTTGTTTCCATGCAGTTTACGTGATTCATCTCTATAACGACGGCAGCAAGACGTAAAATAAGTTCGTTACCTACACTTGTTAATACAATTGCACTTTCTGTGTAAGTTTTGTTCAGTTTAGTTGCCAATGGCTATTGCACTTTCTGCCAATGACTCATGCTGCACTTGCAGCTTATTTTAGATGCGAGGTCGTAATGGAGCTGACAGCTAGACGCTGGTTAGGCCAGGCATTGGAATGCACTTCCTCGTCTTTCTCCTCGCCAGTCGTCGAGGTTTCTGCTCTTTAATTTCCGCCAAAAAAAAATGCAGGCAGCCCAGTGTTAATCGTAAATATTCAAACATTAAGTGCTACTCTCTTCCACCAATTTTCCGTTGTTCTCAATGAACTACCCCCAATCCCATGCGCTTTAATCTTGGATGATAATATCTTGTGCGGGGCTTTGTCACATGTTTCTGAAAGTCCTGGTATACCACATCAACCGGTCCCCCTTGTCAACTCCAGTAGTTGCATCTTCAAAGATTTCCAAGATATTTGTCAACCATGATTTTCCTTTAATAAATGCATGCTGATTCTGTCTGATCTTGCTACTCTGTTTAAATGCTCTGCTATAAAGTCCTTGATAATTGATTAGAGAATTTCCCCTACCAGCAATGTTAAGCTTACTGGCCTGTAATTCCCTGTTTTCTCTCTACTCCCCTATCTGAATACTGGAATTACATTAGTTCCCTGCCAATTTTCAGGAACTGATCCAGAGTCGGTAAAATCCTGGAAGATGACCACCGGTATCCAGTATGTGTAGATTCACTTCCTTAACTACTCTGGGATACAGATTATCAAGCCTGGGGTTTTATCTGCCTTCCACCCCAACAATTTCCTGTACAATTTCACTGCGAATATTGATCTATCAGTCTTTCTTTCTCAGTAAATCTGGCATTCTGCAACATTTCTGGCATTTGATTTGTGTCCTCTTTTGTGAAGGCAGAACAAAAGCATGTATTTAGTTGCTCGGCCATTTCTTTGTCCCCTGTTACACATTCCCCTGTATCTGTCTGTAGGGGTCTACATTTACTTTCACCAACCTCTTTCTTTTCACGTATCTATAGAAACCCTTAGTGTCGATCTTCATGTTCCCTGCAAGCACTCACTTTTGTATTGTAAGGCCCCCTTCTTAATCAATCCCTTGGTCCTTCTTTGCTGAATTTCAAACTGTTCTCAATCCTCAGGCCTCTCTCCCCATCTGTGTTCTGCAATTTTCCTTTACAAACAGAATTGCTTCTATTTGACTAACACTTCACGTTCTCTGCCAGTTCATTTCACATCATAATAATTTTCTGGCTAAAGTAAGAGTCGATTCGCTTGGCAGCAGTTTAAATCTGTATCATTTGGATTCTGATGTGTTTGCCAATGAAAAGAGTTCTTTTTTTTTCAATCCGCGTGGTTGTGATTTTGAAATCGTCTACCGCATTTTATCTAATCTTTATTTTCTAGGAGCTCAGCTTTACCCCCTCTAATCTACGTCACCAAAGTCTCTAACCAATGCATTATTTTTCTTAGTGTTTTACTCCTTCTCTAATATTCCATACACGTTAACAACTGTATTGGGTGATTTGGACTCAAATAGTTTGGTTTTAAATTTTCCTCTATCATTGCTAGTTTCTGGTACACTTACGTTGTCTTTTCATACCTTTATTCGATACATTCAAGATTCAATTTTTGTCATTTCCTTCTTTCACGCAGAGCTGCACACTTTGATCATTTTTTTCCCATCCAATTGATGTTCACTTGTATTTTCGTGTCTAACACTTTCGTTTCATTTCCAGAATTCCCTATCTCAACTTCAGCGAATAGTTTGGATTGATTAGGCATAGGAAAGCGTGGGGTAGTGTACCTGGGTACATTTCTCTGTGAGAAAATCAATGCGGACTCAATGGGCCGAATTACCTTGTTCTGCACTGTGTGGACCCTTTGGCTCTATAACACTGTCATTCGTGCGCAAGAACATCCTTGTCCCTCTGTTTCACAGCATTCTGCAGTGTTTTCAATATGAACAATGGTCTTCTTTTGTATTCTACTAACCAAGTGGGCGACCTCAAATTTCCCACATCGTATGCAATATGTCCAAGCTTTGCCTCCTCGTTTAATCGATGCAGGAACTCACCCCCCCCCCCCCCCCCCCGCCCACCTCATAACTATGTACTTTTCTACCTATCTTGGAATTTTCAGAATAATTGACTGCCTTTAATTAATTCATATTGATTGCAAGTCAGTGAGCCAGAAGGATTCATTCCTGTGAATTCAATACTTACGTTATAGAAACCTCAAAATAAACTGTTTATCCCAATACGATGATTCCAATTTGTGAACTAATCCGATATCCATGCTAATCTATTAACACTGAGAGCTGCAACCTTTTAGGTGGCACGTTAACAAATTCTCTTTTGTTTCGTAGAATAAATACATTACATCACTTGATGTCTATTACCTAAGCTGACTGCTAAATCCTCAGAACATTCTAGTAAATCCTTAAAACATAATGTTCTTTCGTGAAACCATATTTCCTAATCTCGATGGTATTCTGATTTTCTAAATTTCCTGCTGCTCGTTCCTTTAATGAATTCAGGTATTTGCCCAATGACAGTTATGAGGCCAATCGTAGTAGAATTTTCTGATGCTTGTCTTCCTCATTTCATGAACAGACATGTGACGGTGCCATTTTCCAAAGCACTGAAATTTTCAGAATCTGGATTAGCTCAGAATCTCAGAAGTAATATGTACTGTATCTCTGCACCCTCTCAACCGCAGGCCTCAGATGCATGAATCTTGGATTATTTGGCCCTAATATACTTCAGGCCCTTTTCTCTCCTTTTCAATTTCCACCATTCATTTCACTCAGTGCGGCTTCCAAGCCATCAGCTGGTATGAAATACAAAGATAAACACATTTATGAGGAGTTTACTCATATGTGAGTGGCTTCTGTGATAGTTATATTTTGAGATTTCAGTTATTTGATTACACATGAGTGCTAATACCATTGTAAAGGGCAGAAGCGGGCAAGAGTTTCCAGAGTGCGTCCAGGGTAATTTTACGGCAATAAGCTTATCATCTAAAGAGAAATTTGAAAGATAACAATGTTGTGCATTAGGTTTATGTTGACAATTCAGAAGGGCAAGGGATTATTTCAATCATGATTAATTAACTCTAGCGATAGAATGAGAGTACATTTGGCCCAGAACAACAACAGTGAAAGTTAGGTGGGAGATATTGTCTGAATAACTGGTGTTGTTAAGAGAGACATTCCCTTTGCGAATTTGATTAATCCTGTCAATATACATATTTAAATCACCTGTGATTACTGCTGCACTTTTCTCAGGAGCATTCATTTTTTTTCCCCTTGTTTTATGTTATACCCTACGTTGGAATTAAAGCTCAAAGCCCTCAAATTACTCCTACCAGGATGTGCTTTTTTTTAATTTCCACCTGATTGAAGCAATATTTTTGTCCTTAATGCCTATATATATCTATATTATATCTACACAAACACATACATAATACAGCTTTATATGATCTAACCAGTAAAGTAACTGCGCCTCCTGTTCTACCATTTATATCCTTTTAGAATATTGAGCAGCTTTGGACATTGAACTCCCAGTCCTTGTCCTCCCATTACTATTGAATTGACATGAGATTAAGGCATAGGAATCATGATTGTTGCAGAATAATTATATCAGTTTTGTTAGCTATTTAATATTGCCTGCAATTATGAGTAAGCATTGCATATAATGACGCTTGCTAAGTAAATGAAACAAGTGTTGTTGATTCAATTTAGTCTCAGCATCTAGTGTGTTCAATCCACAGGGAATTTATCCCGTTGTCATAAGGTATTTGTTCTATTATAAGAACAACATATTTTTGAGCATTTTTGCAACATCAGTGTCTCCGTGGAGATATCGGGGACGCATAAAGGTTAGTGAACAGGGACACATGACATCAGATTTTAATTCAGAGGAATAACTTGCGAAACAAAGGAAGAGAGTCAATCCACGCAGAAAATGCATCGACCAATTCAATGGGTCAGGAAAATATTCTATCTGATTCTTGCCTTCGTTGGTGTTCCTGGTAAGTAGCTAAAATAAATTGTGTAGTGCAACTTGTTAGCGCGAGTGGGCGAACACGACCACTACGGACTCAGAGTCATGTTCAACAGCGGTACAGCTTTATTTAACATCGACGGAGGTGCAATCAGGACATACAAACAGCACTGTCCCGAGAGCACTCTGAAAGCCCGCCGCAATGGACTACAGTTATACTCGAACGTTAATGTTTTGTTTACAGTGTTTGACTCTGACCATTCTTTTTCGATATTTTCAAGTACAGTATCGATGTTTTAAGATTGGCAATCGTTTCTGTCTGGTGGGTTTATCAATGGTCTAGAATATCCGGAGTTTCCTGAACAATGGGTGTTTGGCTGATCTCAGAAAGTCTTTTGAGGCCAAGAAGACTTCCTTAGTTATACTAATCTTCTCCTTAGGAGCTTCTATAGAGCCTTCCTGATATCACTTGATTAGGTCAGTGGTGGTGATTTGATTATATGAGGGTGTACTTTTAATTTAGTTTCTGTTGGTGCCATCCTGTCCGGTTTCCTTTGTGTGTTGGACCTTGTTAGACCTAGCAGGCATGTCTTTTGCCTGCTTGTCTGGATTTGTTCCCTTGTGATCTTTAATGGAGGGGTTCAGAGTGCAGTTAGTCTGTTTCATATTATATACCTAACTTCAGAAATTTGTTGTCCGCTTGCACATAAGCTTGTTCTGCTATATTTTTTTTCTTATAATGTTGCATTATATTGAATTCACATAATTATTTGCATTCTAATGAAGCAACGAATTTGGAGGAAATAAATTTCCTGAATTCTTCTTGCAGTCACATTGCTTAGCACGAACTATTTCTTGCTCACCCATGACAATAATTTGTTGGATTCAGTGCAATATTGTTTCTGTTTAATCAAACATCGGGGGGGGGGGGGGGGGGGGGGGGGGGCGGTGTTGGGGGGAGGGGTGGAATCAGGGACACGAATTTCCAAGGCGATGAGTTGACATAAGTAAAACTGAATATGGTGACCAATTGGAATATAGCATCTGACTTCAGCACTGAAAAGAAATAGTTTTGTTTTATCAAACTAAAATAACCTTGTGTTTGTGTTAGTAACTGGATTATAGACAAACAATTGAAAATGCACAACACAATTCAGTCTGGGAAGAAGCTTCACTCATACTAAGGAAAGCCAATGACCGCATTGTCTTGCAACGATTGATCTTGTTCCCCAAGTGTGGTCCTGATAATCATTAGGCCCTGGGCGCAGTGTTTTACGTGGTTATCTGTACGAATGTTATGAAATAAATCATGATATCAATGACCATGTAATACTCACGTTTCAGATCTTAAAACGTGGAAACTGTCCCCAACTGGTTTGCTTCAATCTTTATTTTGGCCTCAGACTATCTCTATTACAGCTGGTCAAATCTCCATTCTTTCCTCGCCACAGTGAAAACTCACGCTGTGAACATTTCTAACATTTCATAGACATTTTAAATAAACTCCGTGTATGTATGTAACTATACTTGAGAAGGATGTGAAGACTTTGGAAAGTGTATAGAGGAAATTCAGAAGACCGATTTCAGGCAAAAACGAACTGTAGCTATGTGGATGGATTGGAGAGTATGAGTCTATCTTCTGTGGAGAAAATATGGCTGAGGCGCCACTTGATGTGGTTATTCAAGATCTTGAGGACCACAAATAGACTAAATAATGAGAAACTGCTCCCAATCAAGAGAGAATCAAGAACTAGAGAAGAGATACAACATAATAGACACACCATTTGAAAGAGAATGTGAGTTTATTTTCACCTAGACTGTTGATGGAACCTGGATTGAATTTCCACAAAAAAAATGGAGGAATATCCTTTCAAGGCATTGAAATGAAATCGGCATGCAAACTAAAATCAATAATGTGTAATGTTGCGTGGATAGGTCATGCTTGTGTTAATAGGTTGAATGTTCTTTCAGAGAGCCAGTTCCTATATACTGTGCTGAAAGGTCCCCTCTACTGTAAGTACTCTTTGATTCTATGTAGTAGCAATTGCACCTTTACACCACTCATAAATCGTTTCACCTAGTTTTGATGAAGCTGAGGTTTGCACTGCCTCATCGGTGTTACAAATATGGTATCCACATTCAAAATCTCAACCCCCCTCGAAAAATTCAAATTCTTCTATTGCGTAAATGTTTATCCTTCTCGTGTCCACATAGCAGAGACATGTTATTTTTAGTTCACCCACACCTCCACAGTTTTGGTGTGGTTTCCGTAATAATACATCTGCTAAAAAAAAACTTATATTTCAGCTGAAGATAGGAACACAAATAAGAGTCAAAGGGTGTCTCACCAAAAATAACACAACGTCTCTTAATTTAGTAACCTTCTATGTAGAAATTAATCTTGTGCTTTGATTATGCTTGAATATTCACATTATTATTTTTCGGAATGCAAGTCACTGAAACACCAAAGCTCTGCTCCATCATCCAGGGAATGGCCCGAGACGAATCATGTTCTCCGTTTGCGGAAGTGTTTTGAGTTTGCAAGGGAATCTGGAAACGTCCGAATCCCCATGCATGCGTTACTGCTGCAAAAAAAAATGCACGCTATGTGCAGAGAGGGAAGGTGCTTCTTGGTGGCTTATGATATATGTTCCTCCTATTTTTTTGCAGTTAACTCAGTGGCAATCGTCATTCTGTCCAACGGAAAATGCGGCCTTTCCAGTTCAACCACGTACTACCTGATGGCAATGGCCATAGCGGATCTACTGGTCATTATTACTGAGGTCGTTCTCAACCGAATCAACGATTATTATTTCCCACTGAATTTCCTCGAAATTACACCTGTATGTAGTGTTCGCTATGTCCTGCTCCGTGCAGCCACAGACTGTTCTGTCTGGTTTACCGTCGCTTTCACTTTTGATAGATTTGTTGCCATTTGTTGCCACAGGCTAATATCAAAATATTGCACCAAGAAAACTGCGTCCATAGTTCTAGGAACAACCAGTATTTTCTTCTGCTTAAAAAATGTCCCCATCTATTTTAGATTTCAACCTAGAAGGATTGTCGACAATATACCATGGCGCTGTTCCAATAAGCGAAGCTATTTCACTGACCCTAGATGGATTGGATTTAGAAAGTTTGAAAAGATTTTAACCCCTTTGATACCATTCGGGTTAATTCTGTTGCTCAACGCTCTGACAGTCAGACATATTTTAGTGGCCAGTCGAGTCCGCAAGGGATTGAGGGGTCAGAAAAAGACAGATCATTGCAACGATCCAGAGATGGAGAATAGAAGGAAATCTATAGTTTTACTATTTACCATATCCGGCAGCTTTATATTTCTGTGGTTGGTGTACATGTTATATTTCTTTAATGTTCCAAATAGCTTAGATGATCGTTCATTTTATATATTTGAAAACATTGCATATATGCTGCGTAATTTAAGTTGCTGCACAAACACATTTATTTATGTAGCAACTCAGTCAAAATTCAGAGAGCAGTTAAAGGAAGCAGTGAAATATCCTGCTACATCAATTATTAAATTAATTAGCAAAACGAAACAATGAAAGCAGTTCACTGACATAGCGTTATGCTGCAATAGTTGGCCTTCAGAGAACAGGAAGTAAAGTATTTGGAAGGGCAGAAACCTGAAAGCACTATTAATGATGGGCCAGGAGGCAATAGAGGCAGGATGGGAAACAAAATGGCAGCAGGTAAATTATACAGAATAAGTCCATGACCCAGGAGAAACAACAACCAATTCACGGACTGAAGAAAAAAAAAGATGAGTGAAAAAAAAGCCAAAACAACAAACGGATCGATAAACACACGGGAGAAGTTTGGGTGATTTGTAGGAACTGTGCAGATGGAATCAGGCATACCAAAGTGACGCAGCAGAATGGCTATTGGTGATATGCAGATGATGAGAAGGAAATAACGGGAGGTTTTCTGTCTGTCTCTCTGTCTGTCATCCATCTATCCATCCATCACTCGCCTGTCCCTCCGTCCGTCGGTCCGGTTATCTATCTATTTATATGTCTGTGTATCTGTCAACCTGACTGTCTGGCAGTCTGCCTGCCTGTATGCCAGTTTGTCTATCTGTCTGTCTGCCTTTTTGTTTATCTGTCTCTCCATCCATTCCTCTGCCTATAAGAACATAAGAAATAGGAGCAGGAGTAGGCCATCTAGCACTTCGAGCCTGCTCCGCCATTCAATAAGATCATGGCTGATCTGAAGTGGATCAGTTCCACTTTCCCGCTTTCTCCCCATAACCATTAATTCCCTTGTCTGTCAAAAACCTATCTACCCGTGACTTAAATATGTTTAGTGAGGAAGCCTCCACCACATCAAGGGGCAGAGAATTCCAGAGATTCACCACCCTTTGAGTGAAGAAGTTCCTCTTCAACTCCGATCTAAACTGCACCACCACCCCCCCCCCCCCCACCCCTTATCTTGAGGCTGTGCCCTCTAGTCCTGCTATCCTTTCTAAGCAGGAAAAATCTCTCTACCTCTACCCTACCCATCCCTTTCATTATCTTATACGTCTCTATAAGATCCCCCCTCATCCTTCTAAACTTGAACGAGCACAGACCCAGTCTCTCTTCATAGTCCAACCCCCTCATCTCCGGTATCAGCCTAGTAAACCTCCTCTGCAATCCCTCCAAGGCCAAAATATCCTTGCGCAAGTGCGGCGACCAAAACTGCACACAGTTACTCCAGCTGCGGCCTCACCAGTACCCTGTACAGTTGCAGCAAGACCTCCCTGCTTTTATATTCTATCCCCCTCGCTATGAAGGCTAGCATTCCATTTGCCTTCTTGATCACCTGCTGCACCTGCAGACTGGGTTTTTGTGACTCATGCACAAGGACCCCCAGGTCGCTCTGCACCATAACACGCTGCAGCTTTTCGCCCTTCAAATAGTAATCCCTCCTACTATTATTTCTGCCAAAGTGGATAACCTCACACTTGCTAACATTATACTCCATCTGCCAGGTCCTCGAACACTTGCTCAGCCTATCCAGATCCCTCTGCAGACTTTCCACACCCTCCACACAATTTGCTTTACCACTCATCTTCGTGTCATCAGCAAATTTCGTCACCCTACACTCAGCCCTCTCGTCCAGATCATCTATATAAATGGTAAATAGCTGAGACCCCAGCACCGATCCCTGCGGCACTCCACTAGTCACCAACCGCCAATCAGAATAGCACCCATTGATACCAACTCTCTACTTCCTATTAGACAGCCAATCCTCTATCCACGCTAACACCTTACCCCCAACTCCGTGCACGGTAACCTTCTGTAGCAACGTTTTATGATGCCCCTTATCAAACGCCTTTTGGAAATCTACAAACACCACATCCACCGGTTCCCGTCTGTCTACCGCACTCATAGAAATCCAATAAATTTGTCAAACACAACTTCCCGGAAACGATCTGTCTGCCTATTTGTCTGTCTTCCTGTAATTATGCCTCTTTTTTTCTCTCTCTCTCTTTGTTTCTAGACCACACTTTGTAGATAAAAAAGAAAACACATCAAAGCTCACACATGCTTAAAACCATCAACACCAGTAAAACAATTGCCATGGACTAAAACCATTTAGGAACATACTGAACTCAAATGGAGAATCAGTAGTAATTTGTCCTCCCTAATTGTTTCTGCTTCTCTTGTTCTTGTACTCTTTTGCTATGAGATTTCCACGTAGCAAATCGAGGGGACTCTTCGGCCTTCCACCTAGCAGTAGTTCCGCTGGAGATAACCCAGTTTTCGACTGTAGTGTGAAACAATACTGGAATAAAAATCTTCCGATCTTTGTACCCAAGGAATCATCTACCACTTTTTTGTCTCAATCCCTACTTCAGAGCTCTGCCAAATCTGTGAAATCATATGAAATAGTGAAGTGCGCAAATGGCATATGCCATTGTTTTGCATAAATTATTAAAAAAAAACATTGTGTACGTCGTTCCATTATCCGAAACAGACGCATCATGTAGATCTTGAGTTGCAAATATTTGATGTAGCTTCTCACGTTAACAGTAGTTGTAATATTAATCGTGAATTCTGCTCCCAAACAGGATCGAAACGACCGTCCGCGACCCCCACAGTACGCATACACCCTGCATACATAACTCATCCCAACTCAGCATCCTCTACGATAGTTGTCTATCTTTGCAACACAAATTGATTACCTTGTGACAGAACAGAGTCTCTTTCCGTCAACTGCTTAATCTGTTTCGGAGATTGCAATAAACGCTTCCAGTAAAAAAAAACAAGTACCATGGGAACACACAATGCCTTGAATGGCAAATCCAAGAAAGGGAGATGACTCAACACATTCACAGTCTCGTTGTTTTCCCCTGTTCTGTGCACAACATCGTCCTGATTGGCTGGCAATGGGAAGAATGCATTTGGACTCACATAAAAGAATTCCCAATGACTTGTGGTCTGTTTATAGGGTGAAAGAATGACTATAGAGGTTCTAATAGAATCTTTCTACCGCAAAACAACAATTAGATCTTCTTTGTCCTCGTGTGAATATCCCTTATCAGCCTTTTTCACAAAACCAATGGACCTTTCGAACCTGCCCTCCCTTAAATGAAAATAAATCTGCCCGACACAGTAGCGCAATTCATCATACCACGGGATATTTTAAAAATGTACTAGTAGATACGTTGGTTCCGATAAGTTATTCGCATTCTTGGACTGCTTTTGTTCTGCACACATTATATAATTGCACAATTCTAGGATAATGGAATGTGAGATCTGAAACTCATTTTAAAAATCTCCGGAGTCTCACTGGAGAAACATTCCTATCTTATCTTCGTATTTCCACTGAGTAATGTCTGTAGTATCA
The DNA here is from genome assembly GCF_965287045.1 of Carcharhinus amblyrhynchos. Taxonomy (NCBI): domain Eukaryota; kingdom Metazoa; phylum Chordata; class Chondrichthyes; order Carcharhiniformes; family Carcharhinidae; genus Carcharhinus; species Carcharhinus amblyrhynchos. The sequence goes on along the minus strand of NC_137336.1, from coordinate 74,031,803 downwards.
TGAGAAATCAGAGCAGTCAGATCATAGAGTTTTCAAGCATTCAAGAATTTCCGGGCTGAAGGTTTCGCCTCAATAATTGTCAATTCTCGCTGTCACACAGACGAAGAGTTCCCAGTAACGCTGCAGAAAAAAAAAGAGGGATACGATTTCAAATAATACGCTTATAATTTTTTTTGTTAAATGACGCCGTGTTAGTGAATGAATGCGTCTTTCTAATAAAAAAAAGTGACCCTGAATTAGAATCTGCTACCTCGGCGTGTTTCTCTCAGACACGGCTTCAAATTGCTTGTCCAATCCTATGTTCCTCTGTTTCAAATTAATCATTCAATTATGAGGAAATACTTTGCCAAAGAGACAAAGCGCGTCTCAGAGGGCAACAAAAACCTGAAATATCTGTGAGGAGACAGAATGTTTGGTCCAACCAGCGCTTTATACAGCTCCGACATAACTGCCTGCGAAAAGCAACTACAACTAGAGTGCGAGTTTTTTTTGTAAAAAGTGCAAGAACCAATGGTAACAGCGTTATCTTGGTTGGCTAAGAACGTGCAAGCTTTATTGACAAGTGCAGGGAACGAACCAGCGACTTTAGCGTTATTAACGGCACAGTCTATCCACGTGGCAATCTGGGTCTGTACCCGTTGGAGTTTAGAAGGCTGACGGGGGATCTTATAGAGACGTATAAGATAATGAAGGGGATAGATAGGGTTGACGTAGTGAGATACTTCCCGCTTAGAAAGGATAGCAGAACTAGAGGGCACAGCCTCAAGATGCGGGGTTGGGGGGTGGGGGGGGCGGGCGCAGTTTAGATCAGAGTTAAGGAGGAACCTCTTCACTCAAAGGGTGGTGAATCTTTGGACTTCTCTGCCCGTTGAAGTGGTGGAGGCTACTTCGCTAAATATATTTAAGTCACGGGTAGTTAGGTTTCTGATAAACAGGGGAATTAAGGGTTATGGGGAGAGAGCGGGAAAGTGGAACTGATCCACTTCAGATTAGCCATGATCTTATTTAATGGCGGGGCAGGCTCGAAGGGCGAGACGGCCTACTCCTGTTCCTATTTCTTATGTTCTTATGATCTAATCAGCGCAACGAGTGGAATAGACTATTGTTTGGAAACGCTAATTCTGTTTCTATCTACGCCGTTCTGTTCCTGTGTTGTCCTTGGCAACTGGAAATTGGGATAATATGATTTTTTTTCATGAAAGGATGCGGTAAATGTGCTTTCTTCAATGTGGTGACGGTGGAATAACTCGTCCGAAGTAGGTGTCATTTCACCAAACTTGATTTAATTAGCTGGTAAGCAGAACTCATACATCCCCCTGCGGAATATTAACTCCTGCACCCTTACACTTCACATTATGCGCACATGCAGCGCTCCCTGATTGGGCACGCCATTACTGCGTACTCCAACAAATCAACATTGTGGATCTCCTTAAAGTGGTTACAGACTACAGTTGGGTTTCAACTGGTGTTGAGGGGAAAACTTGCTGCAAAGTGTGGGTGTGGGGGTGGGGTGGTGGGATGGAGAGGGAGGGGGAGTGTGGGTGTGGGGGTGGGGAAATAGTAGTAAGGCGAAAGAGCGAGGATAAAGTCGAGTTCACATGTCGCCAAAGTGTTACAAATTAGGGCAGAGACTATCAGATGTGCCTGGTCCATTTCAAAATGCTGGTATGAGGTTCAGTGCTGAGATATTCAGATGGCAAACATTTGTTAGAGAGATCAACACGTCAGAGTTGCCTTGGTAATAAGTATGCTGGTGTTTGTATTTGTTTTAGCCTATGAGGTTAAAGAAAACACTCAGCTAACAGGACAATATCAAATTTGAATTTTACAGTTTTTGGCACACTCTGATTAACCTGATTATAGGGAATGGGTAGATCACCAGGTGTATAACCAGGAACTCAACTGCCTTCAGTGAATTTAGTTCAGTTTCTGAGTTCAACGGAGAACCAGCACAAAAAAGACCATCGCTAGAGCAGACCTCCATCCTGCTAAACGAGTTATCTCTGAGGAGAATTTTCCATCTATCTAACAACAGGACATCAAGTCAAAAAGATCTTACAGACAAAGAAATCACCAGACAAAATCCTAAAGCTTCCGAACGTTATTAAACGCAACTGTAGGCATTTTTGAAATTGACGAACATTCTGCTATGACTGTTTTGATATTAAATTGTCCTTGTGTTAATTTCAAAAGCTTTTCAGTCGACATTTCCTTTAATTAAATTGCTACTTGCTTAAAGTTGCAGTTAGTTAAATAAAACAACTTGCTAATTATTCAATGAAAGCGAGTGGCATGTCTTTCTGTTAATTAACGTCTAAATATTACAGTAGAACAGTCAACACCTTCCCAGACACTTTTATCAGATCAGAAAGTGATGGAAAGGGGACAACCTCACACGACACGTTGTTCGGGACGAGAATGCACTGCCCGGAAGTGCAGTGGCTTGCTCTATCACGCCATTCAAGAAGAGATTACATGGCTACTTGAGCGGGAATATTGGGCAAGGATACGGGGAAAAACCTGAAGAATATTACGAAGTCGCAACGGTCAATCATTGAATCAGCATAGATGCACTGGGATGAACGGCCTTATTCTGCATGCAAAACCAACACACATACACTCACAAAAACTGTGGTTCTGTTATTCCACTCTGTTCTACATGTGACTCCCCAATTCATTTCTTTCTAAAACAAAACATCGGTCTTGAACCTCGTTCTGAGTCTCGTAAAACATTACTACGGAGTCGAAGATTTCACTCTGTCTTTCTCGTCAGAGAAGGCGCGTGACCAGCCGAATTTTTGCAACATTTTCTGTTCTTGGCGATTCCATTCCCAGGCCACGCTACAGACCAAGGAAAATAATAATTATTAACAATCAGGAACATATCTTGCCGACGTTTTACGTGGAAAAGGAGTGTATCTGTGTCATTTTTTTTTGTCTAAACCACATCAACATTCATTTATGAAAGTCTATGTAACCCAGATGCACAGGCTCTCCGGCATCAACTCTGCTATATGGTGGAAGAATTCCAGTAGATTTTCCAGACATGAACTCCCTTTCATAATCCATGCTGACTGTCTGATCCTGCCACTGCTTTCCGAGTGCTTTGCTGTAAAATCTTTTGGAAATAATTGTCTATTGTTTCTTAATTCCGACATGATACTGTCTTGTCTATCATTCCCTATTTTCTCTCTACCTTCATGTTTAAACATTACAAATACCTTAGCTACCCTCCATTCTTTACAAAATGTAGAATCCTGGAAGATGACCAACAATACTTCCACTTTTTATCTGACCATTCTGTGATGTAGATTGTCAGACATTGGGTACTTAGTAGCCTTCAATCCCCTCAGTTGCCCCTACATAATTTCGCTATTAATATTGACCTACTCAAGTCCCTCCCTCACACCAAACTTTATGTTCCCCAGTATTTCTGGTATCTTATTGCTATGCTTCTTTGCGGTCAGAAAAAAATGTTTGTATTCAGTTGGTCAGCATTTTTTTTCCAAATTATTAATGTTTCTTTTTCTAACTGGAAGGGACCTCCATTTTTCTCCATCAAACCTTTGTTTTTGTTTCTCTCGCAAACCGATAAAAATGTTATGCGATCAGTCATTGTATTCTCTGCAAGTTTACTCTTCTATTCTATTTTCCTTCTTAATGAGTCCCTTGGACCGCTATTGAATTGTAAACTGTTTCCATTGTCCACCGTTCTGTTCTTCTTCTTGGCCAATGTATAGGCCTGTCCCTTGTATATAATAGTGTCTCTAACTTCCCTCGTAAGCCAAGGTTTGGTCACCATTTATTTTCACTTTTGTGTCAGTCAGGAAGAAACAATTGCTGCCGTTCACCCATGTGCTCCTAGAATGTGTGCATGCCTATACTCCATCATCCTTTAAAGTGATATTCCCCAATCTATCACCGCAATTTGTGTCTCATATCATCGCATTCACTTTATTAAATTTCAAGACCCCATTCATAATGTCAACGTCACTCTCCACCGTAATAAAACGAATTGATCATATTATGATGGTGCATTTCCAAGAGGTCTTGCACAACTAAGTTGTGAATTATCCACTTATCCTTGTGCAATACTCAAACTAGAATGACCTGCTCCGTTGGTTCCTCAACGTACTGGCTGAGAAAACAGTCCCACGGGCACTCCAGGAATTCCTCTTCTAAGAATTTGGAGTAAATTACTTTTTCCAATATATATGCTGATTAAAATCACCTATAATAGATGATCATTTAGTGCATGCACCTCGAATTTTATGTCTAATGTAATTCCCAGTATCACGACTGTAGTCTATATACAATCCCTACCAATATTCCATGTCCCTTGGTGTTTCTTCGCTATGGCCATATAGATACCACGTCGTGGGAGCTAGTATTCTGCCTCATTACGGAATTAAGTTTCTCTTTAACCAGCAATGCAACCTCACTGTCGTTTTCTTTTTTGAAAGGTAACTGAACAAAAGTTACATTACAAAACTGAACACTTCTGGATGCACGTTTCCTCCTTCTGGTCACCATGCAGATATTTCTCCATAATCCCGACTGTATCATCCTCATTGACATCTATTTGCAGGATAAATCACTCCGATCACCTTTAGTTTTTTTTTTGTTACTGACCGCATTCCAATTTTATTTGGCTGAGACCCTGTTTGACCCTGGTTTCTCTGCTTTGCTTATTTCCCTTTCTGACGTCGGTCATTGCCCATGATGTCCCATCCTCCGACTCCTTGTCTAAGCTCCTATCTTCTTGCCATTTTAGTTTCAAACTTCTCGAATCGGTGTAGCAAATATGTCCCCAAGATGTCAGTCGTAATCCTGCCCAGGTGCCACCTGCACTGTTTATGCTGGTAAAACTTTTCCCCCAAGAACAGTCCCAATCCCTCAGAAACTGAAAACTCTTTTCGACCTTCACTTTCACCTTGGAATCATTTCCCCCATGATATTTTTTTCTTCACATTTAGATCTTAACATAAATAATTCCTGTCACAGGTTTCACTGAGAGGGATGGAGGATCAATGAACATAGACGGGTGACAGAGTTGTTGGGCGTCCCGAATTTTGTTTACATCCCCACATGGAGGCAGAACACGGGATCACCATTCCATTAAGCAAACTCGCTCCCCACAATCAATCACGGACAGCACCCGACATGGTGTTACGCCCCGTCAAACACCACACAACATAATGTCACAACCCACCCTTAATGACAGTATTGACCTCCAGGCAACATCCACGCACATCTGACACAATGCAAGCCAGAAATCATGAAGATAATGAAAAGAAAGTTTCAATGCTTTTCAACTGATGAAAACAGCCCTGTTATTTTTAATTCATACCTATAATAAAAGTAGGGACAATTTCCCTGCTTTTATCATATATTTTCCCGTCATAATCTTATATGTTTCTATAATATCTCCTCTCATTCTTCTGAATTCCAATGAGTATAGCCCCAGTCTACTCAGTGACTCCTCATAAGCCAGCCCTCTCAGCTCCAGAATCAGCCTAGTAAATCTCCTCTGCACTCCCTCCACTGCTAATATATCCTTTCTCAAGAAAGGGGACCAAAACTGTGCAAAGTACTAGACATGTGTCCCCACCAGCACCCTATACATTTGCAAAATAATCTCTCTGTTTTTTAAACTCCATCCCTCTAGCAATGAAGGACAAAGTTCTATTTGCTTTCTTAATTACACGTTGCACCTGCAAACCAACTCCTTGTGATTCTTCTACCAGAAAACACACGTCTTTTTTGCACAGCAGCATGCTGCAATGTTTTGTCATTTAAATAACAATCCATTTTGCCGTTCATCCTACCAAAATGAATGACCTCAGATTTGCCAGCATTGTACACCTTCTGCCAGACCCGCGCCCACTCACTTAGACTATCTATATCCCTTTGCAGACTTTCAGCGTCCTCTACACACTTTACTTTTCAACCCTTCTTAGTATCATCGGCGTATTTTGACACATGACACTTCGTCCCCAACCCCAAAATCATCTATGTAAATCGCAACAAATTGCGGTCCCAACACTGATCTCGAGATACCCTACTAGTCATTAATACATGTGATGACAATAAAACAAATCAATTCAAATCAACAGGTCAGTCTGCTGGCTTCAATGTTCAGAGTCAACACGGAATTAAAGAAAAAAACGGAAATGGCACTTTATTAATAAAGCAAGTAAGCTGGAGCTTTTTCAACGGCTGAAAGGAACCCAGTGGAGGATTATCACCCATTCCAGACACGACATTTTAGGAAAGATGTCATAGTGTTAGATATGTTGCGAAAGAGATTCACTAGAATATTACCAGAGATGTGAGATTACAGTTATTTGAAGCAAGCAGGAAGCTGGACTGTTTTCCTTCAAGCAGCGAAAGCTAGAAGGATGTTTAATGTAACTGCTCAAAATGCTGGAGGCGTGATAAAGAAAATGAGAACAGTGTGTCTCCATTGTCAGAAAATAAAGAACATAATTGAAATATGAAGTTTTTTTTTCATGCAGTGGATTTTGTTGATCTGGAATTCATTGCGTGAGAGGATGGAGGAAGCAGATTCAATAATAAGCTTCAAAATGAAATTTTAAAAAAACGTTAAGTTTGGGGTGCAATGTTATGGAGAAATTATGGAAGAGAACCAATAATTGTGTAGTTCCTTCAGAGAACCGGTACTGACAAGGTGGGCAGATTAGCCTCCTTCCGTGCTGCAATGTTATATTATTACATGATATACTGAGGGTTGGAATCCTCCTGTTAACGACACAGTACCCGCATTAATCCCACTGTTTGAGGTGCAAAAACGTTGCTGAATTGTTTATTCATTAGTGAATTCTTCCCACTTGGGATACTGATCTCTACTGATCTTTGTCCATGACACTGAATCCACGGCCCTTAGTTCTCAACCCATAAAATGGAGATTTTTCTTCACCGTTTCGTCTCCCTAAAACTAGCAACATCTCGAAAGCTATATTAGGTCAGCTAATCTCTCTTCTAAATCGAACAAACCAAACTCCCCAAATATTTTATTCGTGAAAACCTTCCAGTGAGCGTACTCCTTTCCCGTTCTAATGTCCTTTGTAGAAAATTGTTGACCACCGTTAACCTCAAATCTACATGCTAAGATCACTACACAGATGTTGGAGACGTAGCATGATCTCTCTTCTTACTTATAATATTTTCGATTTATCAAACCAAACACACAAAGTCATTTTGGAATTAAATGATGAATGCAGTGTATAAGGAGATCATTGTCACTCCGCACATCTATGCTTGACAATAATCTCGAATTTGCTGAGTCCTCATATTCCACATTTCCAATTTTGGTGTTCTTATAATAAGATTTGTCTATGTTACTGAACGGTGCTTCTCATAACTTTCGGAACAATTTTCTAAGCTGATTTCTCTTTCACTGAGAAACTTTCTCGTTGTCATTTTCAACTAATAAAGAGAGAGAATTTCAACGTACATCTCTATTTTAAATTCTCTATCACTTTGAATATTTTGGAAATATTTTCTTACTTATCTAGTGAGATTGATGGAGTAGGAGAGTGTGTGGAAGGCGGGAGAATGGGAGGTTAAAAGACTGTGGCGTGAAATATTGTGACTTTGCAAGAGCCTGTGCAGTGAGTGCATGGGAGCTAAGTAAGTGTGGGAGGGTGAAATAGTTTGGAGTAGTGAGAGATTTGGGAGCTGCTTGAGTGTGCGTAACGGGTTGCGGGGGAATGGGGGTCGTTGGAAGTGTCTGTCGGAGTGTGAATGTGGGCAGGAGCGAGAGTGCAGAGTTGGAAAATATATTTTGCATAGCTCACTCGCGTATCAGTTTTTTCCCTCAACCTCACCCGAAGTGCCATATACTCCCATCCACATTTAGAGAAGGCGAAGATGAGGGTAGGAGTACATTTAGACTTTGAGTGAACTGAATGCTTACACGCTCACCTTACCACAATCCAATACCGATACTTATGTTCTAAGTGTATTTTGTTTCCCTGTTGCTATGCAAGTTGTCTATTTCCAAGCATTTTTTTTAATTATTCGAGAGAGCTGTGGCAACATTTATTCATCAGATATTTGGGTTTTAGCCTATTGATTAAAAAAAATTGAAATGTGGCCCCTGACAGAAACATATTTCAATGGCCTCGCATAGAACCTGCACAGAAAACATCTTATCGACTGTCAGGTTTCGAGCCAAGTCTCGGTTAACATCCGGAGTCTTGAAGAACGTTTGGGAAGTAGAAAAAGAGTAGAGTCGTCCACAGTGGCAAAAGCAATTGGATTTATTTTGTCAGTGTTAGCAACGTTTAATTGGGAATTTAATTCCGTAGATACGGTGGTTGTACTTCTGCAGTCGGATCAGCAGGAGTGTGAAGTGTTTTTTTTCCCAAACTCCTGAAGAGTTCGGAGGCACTTGATTATCACTGCTACCTCACAGCGCCAGGGACTTGGGTCACCATCTGTGTGGATTCTGCATGTTTTGCCTGTGTCTCCTCGTGTTCCTGCTTCCTCGTACAGTCGAAGATGTGCGGGTTAGGTGGATTGTCCATGCTAATTTGCCAGGACGACAAGCTAGATGAAATGTCTGGGGTTATGGGGAGAGGGGCTGAGTGGGATTGTGGTTGGCGCAGAATCGATGGTTGGTGCAGAATGACCTCCTTCTACACTGAAGGATCCTATGTATCTTTGAAATGGATAATCAGTAACACAGCAAGCGGAATTACTGGCATGGTAGGAAAGCGCACTTTGGAAGTGAACAAATTTGCTCCTGGTTTGTACTTTGCTTCCATTGTACGGTATGTTTCAGTCACATCCATTTTGATACCGTTAAGTCTCTTGAAGTGAATACAGATACTTCAAAGTCTTATCTGTCATGGTGCGATACCATCGATATGATGCAAGCTGGTGTGAGTTCGAAAATAATGTTATTTTGAGGTTTCGAACAGAATTTATAGTTGGCAGAGGGAACAACGGGAATGGAAGGATTAAAAACAAATACTAAGTGGACAAAGCTAAATGACGATGAGTTTTGGAGTGGTGAGTCACCGTGATCAGAAGAAAGAGGGATGTGGAGAAAACAGGTAAGATAAAGGAGTGCGAGGACAAATGGGGGGGAAGAAAAGAAAAGTGTGTACAACAGGGATGCAATGGAAGGAAGTGACAGTACCCAGTAAGAGCAAGAGTGCAAAAGGGCTCTTGTGAGAGCGGGGTAGAGTGCTGATTTATGTGAAGAGGGAGCGGAGCAGGAGAGGAGGATGACAAGAACTTGGGAGAGCAGTGGAATTGAGAAAAAAAGTATATGCAGAGATTAAACTAAAGGCGCAGTGAAACAATAAGAAAGGGAAAGAGTGATCAAGACAGATAGAGAGACTGAGGAACAAAGAGAGAAAGTGAGAGAAGAGGAGGGAGAGAGAGAGCGATTACATAACGATCAGAACATTACATGATGAGGTATCAGAGCGGAATTAGAACATTTGGCTCTTGGGGTCTGCTTTGCCATTCCATCTTGGCTGACAAGTTTCTCCACCACATTCTCCCGCCTTTTTCATATAAGGATTATTCCCATTTCCAATAAATAACACATCTATCTCTGCCTTAAGCACCTCCAGTGACCTGGCCCCCACAGCCTGCTGTGGCATTGACATTCGTGGAATCGCCAATATCTGGCTGAAGAAATTCCTCCTCATCGCAGTTATAAAGGATATCCCTCTACTCTGAGAGACTGCCCTTGGATCCTAATCTCTCCTACCAAGGGAAAATTATTCCCAACATTCACGCTTTCCAGACAGTTCAGTATTCCATGTATTTCAGTGGGATCCCCGTCACTCTTCTAAACTCCACTCAATACAAGACCCTGATTCCCCAAACACATCAAACGTCATCCTTTTCATTCCTGGGATAATTCCGGGCTCACAAGTCTAGATCCTCTCCAAGGTCTTCTTTAGAGAAGGAACCCAAGATTTCTCGGAACTTTCCAAATGTCTCTCCAATGCCTTAAAAAGACTCAGCAATGCATCTTTGTTTGCTTTTGTATTCGAGTCCTCTCTAAATGAAAATGAACCTTGCGTTCTTTCCTAACTAGCAAGTCAGCCTGCACGTTAGCCGTACGATAAATCTGAATGGACTCGCTCGTCCAATTTCTGAATTCTCTCCTATTTTCGAAAATTGTCTACACCTCATATTATTTTCCTGCAAAAGTCCATAATCTCACACTTTCTCACATTGTCTTCAATCTGCCTCTAATTTTCCAACTGTCATAATCTATCCAAATCATTTTGCAGCCTCCTCAACTGTTCAGTATTGCTTCTCGTTTCACCATTATTTGTATCATCTGCGACAATAGCGGCAATCCGCTCAATTCCTTCCTCTAGATCATTGACGTGTACATGAATTACAAAGGCAGAATTATACGAACAATGATGAAGAACCGTGGAGAAAGAAATTTTGAAGAAATAAACAGAAAGAAATTATTTTAAAGTTAGATTGAAAAAAAAATGTGTAGCAGAGAGCCTGGGAACGGAAATACAAGAGGAAATAATCTTACACAGCAAGTGGAAGACTGGGAGACTAATGGAGTAGCACATAGACAGCGAAAGAATGCAAGGGAAACAGAGGCACACAGGCAGACAGAGATCATGAGATGCAACATGCACATTTTGGGAAAAGGCACAAGGGAAAGCTGGAGAGAGAGAGAGAGAGAGAAAGAGAGAGAGTTCAGGCGGAGACATTTGAAAACACCTTGTATTTACTTAACTCTTTTCTTGCAGGAAAAGGTTCCAATGATCTTCACAGACATGTCAAATGGTAAAACCTTTACTCAAATGCAAGCAGATATTCGGAATGAGAGAAGGAATGACGCCTCATCCTACATGAAAGAGAAATAAAGGACTACGATTTTTTTACTGACGGAATTCCAGAGGATTTTGCTTTGACAGTTGAAGATCAGTAGTGTTGAAGCCATTAAAAATGACAAAATGGGTTATGATAGGAATTGGAAAAGAGCACAGGTATACAGAGAGTTTTGTTGGTTAAAATGAGATTACAGAGGTAAGACAAAAACTCTAGAAACTGGTGAAGAATAGAAAAATTGATGGACATAGGGATGGAGGAAGATAGAGAGATGGAGACGTTTGTAGTATTAGGTTAGCATACAAAGTTCTAGAAGGTTGCATTTTCTAATGGAACTGATAAAAGTGTATTTAGAAAGTCAACGGAAGCAGTAGTTTTTAAAAAGTAACTAGGGAAATACAACATGCCACAGTATTAGGATGTCTTATTGGGACTGGAAAATAATTCAAGCATTGATGGAATTTTGCTGCTGGGAAATGTGCCAGATTTTGGGAACGTTATCTGAGTTAAAGAAGCGTAATGATGTGGAGATGCCGGCGTTGGACTGGGGTAAACACAGTGAGAAGTCTGACAACACCAGGTTTAGGTCCAACCGACTTATTTGATAGTAAACTCGCAAGCTTCTGGGGTTTGCCCCTTCGTCAGGTGAATGGAGAGTTCTGGCCTCAGACAGAGCATATAATAGCATAGACAGTTTACAGATTACTGGTAAGAATGCGAGTCTTCACACCTAACCTGCTATTCAAGTCTTAAAGTGGCCAACTATGTGAGTGGAAGGAGCATTACGCCCAGGTTAAAGAGATGTGTATTGTCTCCAGACAGTACAGTAAGTGAGGTTTAGCAAACCCAGGCAAGTCACGGGGGTTACAGATCGTGCGACATGAACCCAAGATCCCTGTTGAGACCGTCCTCATGTGTGCGGAACTTGGCTATCAGTTTCTGCTCAGCGACTCTGCGCTGTCGTGTGTCGTGAAGCCCGCCTTGGAGAATGCTTACCCGAAGATCAAAGGCCGAATTCCCGCGACCGCTGAAGTGTTCGCCAACAGGAAGGGAACAATCTTGCCTGGTGATTGTCGAGCGAAGTTCATTCATCCGTTGTCGTAGCGTCTGCATGGTCTCCCCAATGTACCATGCTTCGGGACGTCCTGTCCTGCAGCATATTAATAATCATATTGTTGGCCTCTTTAAGGCTTGAATAGCAGGTTAGGTGTAAAGACTCGCATTCTAATCGGTAATCTGTAAACTGTCTGCGCTGCTATATGCTCTGTCTGAGGCCAGAACTCTCCATTCACCTGACGAAGGGGCAAACTTCGAAAGCTTGCGAGTTTACTATCAAATAAATCGGTTGGGCTTAAACTTGGTGTTGTCAGACTTCTTACCGAAGAAGCGTACACAGTTTGTGCAGGATCTATAGACAGGAAGATCTTAAAGTGATCGTGAGTTCTACAGGGTCGAGATAATGAATAAGTTCAGGAAGAATCAGTAACTTTGAAAAATGCAGGATTTTTAACTCGAGGTTTTGTTGGACAGAGAAATAGATAGGTCAGGTTGCAAAAAAAAGGATGATTTGCGTATGGGACTTGCTGTGATTGAGCCATAGATTCTGCAGAGGGTGTGTTATGGAGTGTGTAAAGTGAACATTTGACAGAACTGCTTTGGATTAATGATGCCTGGAAGAAACAATTAAAAGTTCGACACATTGCGCAGATCCTGACAACAGAAATAAGTCTGGTGAAGTTTTGGATTAGAATAAATGTGAAGGAGTAGACAGGTGGTCAGATCTGGGAGTCTGGTTTGACTTCTGTGGACTTGATTGGGAACAGGTTCCAGAGGGAGGCACGAAGGAGACTCACAACCACGAACCAGGATGAAATGGTTCGCAACCTCTCACCCATCGCCATCTCCAATCCGCAAGCTCCTATCTTCTATCCCAGACACAGGCTCCACATGTGATCACGCAGATACTATGTCACAGTCTATCCTAGGGAGGAGTGGTGGTAAAGAGAGATCGATGGTGAAATATAGGAACCACCGATTCCATATTTTTCTGGAATATTGCTAATAAACGAATTGTAAAATTCAAATTCCACCAGCCAACCAATCAGTATTCTACTCTCATAAAGTATGAAACGTCGTTTCACCCGTATCCCGATATTATTGCAAAAAGTGCACATGACTGTAAGGCAGAAAGTTTTAACAATATGTTCCTTTCAACAATAATCAAGTCCTGCACGACTGCAAAAGTAAACTCTTTCTATATGGAGGCAGGATCAGCGGATAGATGGGTGAATGGATAGACGGGCGGCTGGACAGATGGGCGGCAAAACAGATTGATGACACAGTGGATAGATGAATGTAGGAATGGAAGGAAGCAAAGATGGAAAAAAAGGAATGATGGAGGGAGGGATAGTGGGATGAGTGTTTGTATAAATGTATCAATTGACTTTCCTGGCATTAACATCTTTTTGATGTTTCTAATCCTCAAGGATTTTTCCTTTGTGCCGCCGGTGGTCAACCCTTACATCAAAGCACTGAATCTACGAGAAGATTGAAATGCACTTGTTCATTACTTTAATAATTGATATAACAGGATATTTCACAACATTCTTCAACTGCTCTCTGAATTTGGATTGAGTCGCCACATAAATAAATGTGTTTGTGCAACAGTTTAAATCCTTAGCATATACGCAATTTCTTCAAAGTTATAAAAAGATTCAGCATCTAAACCATCAGCGACGTCAAAAAAGTATAAAACATACAACAGCCACAGAAGAAGGAAGCTGCCAGGAATGGTGAACAGCAAAATGAATGACTTCGTTCTGTTCTCTATCTCTGGATCACGGTCATTCTCTGCCTTGCTCTGACCTCTCAGTCCTTCACATGCTCGACTACATAGGAAAATGTGTCGGACGGTCAGGGCGTTGAGAAACAGAATTACACCGAATGGTATCAATGGGGTAAAAATCTTTTCAAATTCTCTAAATTTAATCCGTCTGGAATCAGTGAAGTAGCTTCGCTTATTAAAACAGTGCCAAGGTACATTATCGATGATTTCTCTCGGTTCAAATCTGAAGTAGATGGGATTATTTTTTAAACAAAGCAAAATGCCAATTGTAGATAGTATCAGCACCGCAGTTTTCCTGGTGCAATATTTAGTTTTCAGCCAAGGACAACAAATAGCAACATATCGATCAAAACTGAAAGCCACAGTAAACCAAACAGAGCAGTCTAGGGCTGCACGCATAAGTGCATAGCGAACACTGCACACAGGGGTAATCCACAGGAAATTAATTTTGAAGTAGTACTCATTGCTGCGCCTGAGAATGACTTCGGTAATAATGACCAAGAGATCCGCAATTGCCATTGCCACCAGGTATTGAGTGGTGCAGGTGGAGAGGCCACACTTGCCACGCGACAGAATGACTGTATGACAGTATGACAGGCAAGTCAATTTGTCCATTTATACAACCACTCATCCCGCCACCTCTCCCTTATCAACCCCTCTTTCCCTCTTTCCTCCTGTACATTCCTCGATTCACCTATCCACTATTTCATCAACCGTCGATCTGTCCGTCCTCCCGACAATCCATCCATTCATCCATCCATTCATCCTCCATATAGAAAGAGTTTACTTTTTTTGATCGTGCAGCACTTGATTATTGCAGAAGGAAGCGTAATTTTGAAGCTCCCTCTCTTACAGTCATTTGTACATTTCGCAACAATGCCCGAATAGAAGCGAAAAGACAATTTACACTTCATGTAGAGGAGAATAGTGACTGGTAGGCTGGTGGAATGTGAGCTTTGACAACGCTTTATCAGCAATATTCGAAAAAAAAATTGAATCTGCGATCCTTGTATTCCACCATCTATCTCTCTTTATACACACTCCTTCCTGGGACAAACAATGACTCAGTATTTGCGTGATCACATGCGAAGCCTATGTCTGCGAGAGGAGATAAGCGCTCGGGGGGATGGGGCGGTGGGTACGGCGATGTCACTGGGTGAGAGGGTGCGATTCATTTCATCTTGGTTCGTGGTTATGGGTCACATTCATGCCTCTCCTGGAACCTGTTCCCAATCAAGTCCGCAGAAATCATACTGATCCCCAGATCTGACCACATGTCTACTCCTTCACATTTATTCTAAACCATACCTTCACCTCACTCATTTCTGTTGTCAGAATCTGCTCAAAGCGTCACCATTTAACAACTTCTTCAGACACCATTACCCCAAAGCAATTCTGTCAAATGTTCCACTTTACACACTCCATAACTCACCCTCTGCAAAATCTTCGGCTTAACCACGGAAAGTCCTATACACAAATCATCCCTTGTGCAATCTGACCTATCTGATGTTCTGTACATCAAATCCTTGAATTAATATTATACATTGTTTTCAAAACTATTGATTCCTCCTGTACTCATTAAATATCTCGAACCCTGTAGAACTCACTATCACTTTCAGACCGTCCAGTCCACAGATCCTGTACAATATATATACGCTTCTTTAGCTCATACAATAAATGTGTTTGTGCAACAATTTAAATCCCTTAGCGTATACGCAATTTTTTCAAAGTTATAGAAAAGATTCATCATCTAAACCATCAGCGGCGTCAAAAAAGTATAAAATATACACCAACCACAGAAGAAGGAAGCTGCCAGGAATGGTGAACAGCAAAATGATTGACTTCATTCTGTTCTCTATCTCTGCATCAGTGTAATTCTCCCCCTTGCTCTGACCTATCAGCCCTTTACGTTGTCGACTGCTCAGTAAAATATGTTTGACGGTCAGGGCATTGAGCAACAGAATTAAACCAAATGGTATCAATGGGGTTAAAATCTTTTCAAAGTTTCTAAATTCAACCCATCTAGGATCAGTGAAGTAGCTTCGCTTATTATAACAGTACCATGGCACATTCTCAATGATCTCTTTCGGTTCAAATCTGAAGTAGATTGGAACGTTTTTTAAACAGAGCAAAATGCCAATTGTAGATAGTATCAGCACCGCAGTTTTCTTGGTGCAATATTTAGTTTTCAGCGAATGACAACAAATGGCGACATATCGATCAAAACTGAAAGCGACAGTAAAACAAACAACAGTCTAGGGCTGCACGCAGAAGTGCATAGCGAAGACTGCACACAGGGGTAATCCACAGGAAATTAATGTTGAAGTAATACTCATTGATGCGCCTGAGAATGACCTCAATAATAATGACCAAGAGATCCGCAATTGCCATTGCCACCAGGTATTGAGTGGTGCAGGTGGAGAGGCCACAATTGCCACGCGACAGAATGACGATTGCAAGTCCGTTAACTGTAAGAGAAATAAGAGTCAAGAAACTGGAAATTATTAACATCCATCTGCTCCTCCCTAACACATGTGGCGTGATATTTAGCGTCAAAAACTGCGGATTAGGATCGGCTCAGGGGCAGGTGAATCTCGAACTTGACAAGAAGTATCCTTCAGCTCCCGCATTTGTGCCCGGATGACCACAGCGCACCTAACAAATGACTCCATCCCAATCCCTCAACATGTCCCCAGATGCCTTCAACGAGGGGAAGAACATTCATCGAGACCATTTCCAGGGATAATGACACTGGTGTGAATGAGTGCAAATCTATATTTCAGGATCAAAAGATGAATATCCATATAGTCCACACACAAAAAAAGAAACAGAATGAATGTGGGAGTGGCCAGAATGTGGAATTGTGAACAATTGGAGTAGCTGAGATGGAGTATGTTGAAGGAAAAGAAAAGTTTACAGACGGTGAAAAGGAATGAATGCTAGATGAGCTGAAAGAAAAGCGCTTCAAGTGGTGTCTGAAGACAAACATAAACTGTTTGGGATGAATGTCCTTGCTTTGAAATCTATTCATTGAATATCGTACCCATCACTGTGTTTTTGTTTAATATTGAAATCCATTATTGATTAAAGAACTGCACCCATAACGCAGTGAACCTCGTGATCCTTCATATGGAAAGAGATCATTCAGAATCTGAAATTCTGTCATTAACTCTACACGGAATGCAATCGTCCAAAGACAGCAAATGTAGCAAACTGCAGAGAGAATTCTGAAAATATCATGCATTTATTCTATTGAAGGGATGATGAGAATTCGATCGAATTTAACTTTATCATTCACATATTAATTTTAGAAAATGCCCATGTATAAATTTAGTCATCCCGATTGATTTTTGGAAACGTACCAGGCACACCAACTATACTAAGAACCATGTAGAGTATTTTTCTGACCCATTGAACTGGTCGATGTAGAGTTTGCTCATTTAGCCGATATATAGTTCGGCATACAGTCACAACTTGTGTTTAAAATTGGAAGCCCATTTATTTTTAACAGTGCCAACGACCATAGCCTTCCACATGAGAGTGCTCATATTCTCAGCATCTAACTCTGAGAAGTTTATACATTTCAATAAGAGCTCTTCCATTCTCCATGCTAAGAGAATTCCAAACTAATTCACCTTTTCACTTAAGGCAGACCCTTTTCTTTCCCGGGATCAACCTGCTGTACCTTTTCTGAACTGTTCCTAAAAGCAGTATATGCTTCTTTATTTGCATTGTAAAGACTATACTCAATGTTCTAATAAAGGTAACTTAATTGTCTTACCACTTGGTACATAACGTAGCAGTGAATTTGATTAAGTACCTCCACTGCTCTCTTCCCAAGTGAAGTTTAAAAATCAATATGTTCAGATGGAAATATTTCATCCTCTTCTATGATGACACTGATGAATTGCATATTTGTCCAATTTTTGAGGTTGTCGATTTGGAGGTGTGGGTCTTCCTCTGGCAATGATGCAGGCTCCACATATCCTGGAGATTCTAAATGTTCTTCTACCAATATAGCAGCCATGTCAATGCAGACCACCTCCCTCCGCCTCCCCCGACCCCTCACACCCCTCACCTTAATCCCCACACGCTGACTCGTTTCCTCTAAAAGTCACAATCAAATCAGAAATAGCATGCTGCCATTTTCCCCTCCTCTTCTGCAGCTTTTGTTTGTCTCCATGCTGTGGCTGGTCACTACGGCCCCTGCCCTGATTTTCTCACAAACATCCAGATAAATATAATTATTCTGCAAAAAAAAAATCACTGGGTCATTGATGAGGTACTGACTGCCCCGCTTTGGGACGGCGGTCAGACACTCGTGTGCTTCACACGCAGTTGGTGATCTTTTGTTTTCAGGCTATGTAGTGTCACCTTTCCGTTGAACTCCCTTCTTGGTGGTGTGACCAGGCGACTTATTTCTTCAGCCAAGTGCACAGCTTGATATATGATGTGTTTTTTTTTGATAGGGCTGAGGTGTTTTCAGAATTCATCGTGAATGTTACCTGTCTTTTGCCAGGGCCTCCATCAAGTCTGGGCTATGGATGTTTTGCTTTGTCCCATCTGGAATAGTGGCTGCCATCAGGGAGCCGCTCCTCGGGATTTTGTTTGCTCTCTCAATTTATTTCTAGTGACTGGCGGAGAGATGGGCTGTGGATGCTGGGATGACCAGGGTCAGCGACTTGGTCGGTGGTGGGGGATGGGCTGAAAGATGCCCGACGCGTTGACTGAATATGCGACAGAACATAAGAACATAAGAAACAGGAGCAGGAGTAGGCCATCTGGCCCTTCGAGCCTGCCCCGCCATTCAATAAGATCATAGCTGATCTGTCGTGGCTCAGTTCCACTTTCCCGCCCTCTCCCCATAACCCTTAATCCCCTCTCTTATCAAAAACCCATCAACCCGCGTCTTAAAAATATTTAGCGAGGCAGCCTCCACCACTTCAACGGGCAGAGAATTCCAGAGATTCACCACCCTTTGAGTGAAGAAGTTCCTCCTCAACTCCGTTCTAAACCGCCCCCCCCTTTACCTTGAGGCTGTGCCCCCTAGTCCTACTGTCTTTTTTGAGCGGGAAGAGTCTCTCCACCTCTATCCTATCCATCCTATTCATCATCTTGTACGTCTCAATGAGATCTCCCCTCATTCTTCTAAACTCTAACGAGTACAAGCCTAGTTTATTCAGCCTCTCCTCATAGCTCAACCCCCTCAACTCCAGTATCAGCCTAGTAAACCTCCTCTGCACTCCGTCCAAGGCCAAAATATCTTTGTGCAGGTGCGGCGCCCAAAACTGCACACAGTACTCCAGCTGCGGCCTCACCAATGCCCTATACAGCTGCAACAAGACCTCCCTACTTTTATATTCAATCCCCCTCGCTATGAAGGCCAGCATCCCATTCGCCTTCCTGACCACCTGCTGCACCTGCAAGCTGGGTTTTTGCGACTCATGCACAAGGACCCCGAGGTCCCTCTGCACCGTCGCCTGCTGCAGTTTTTTCGCCACGTAAGTAATAGTCCTTCCTACCATTATTCCTATCAAAGTGGACCACCTCACACTTGCCAACATTAAATTCCATTTGCCATTTCCTGGCCCATTCGCCCAGCCTATCTAGATCCTTCTGCAGACTCTCCACACCCTCCGCACAATTTGCCGTTCCCCCAATCTTGGTGTCATCAGCAAATTTCGACACCACACTCGGTTCCCTCCTCCAGATCATCTATATAAATGGTAAAAAGCTGAGGCCCCAGCACCGACCCCTGGGGCACTCCACTAGTCACCATCCGCCAATCCGAATAGCACCCGTTGACCCCCACTCTCTGCCTCCTATTTGACAACCAATCCTCTATCCACGCTAACACCCTACCCCCAACTCCATGTCCCCCGACCTTCTGCAATAACCTCTTCTGAGGTACTTTGTCAAACGCCTTCTGAAAATCCGGAAAGACCACATCCACCGGCTCTCCTCTATCCACACAGTTTGGCATCCAGCTCCTCATTGACGGTGCACTGGACTCAAAACAATAATGCTTGGACCCAACATTACGCAGCGTGTCGAGGAGCCACACCAGTGTGGTGAAATCCCGTCCGAGCATGCCCCTGCTCGGATGGAAATCCACATTGTCCCCAAACCCACACCGGTTTCCCCAGGGATTGAACCCCGCAGTGTGAGAAACCTCACGGGAATGCATCGGCGCCCTCTGCCAATGCGCAGTGGGATTCTCTTTATTGGTACTGCTGCACACCTTCCACTGCTATGCTCTCGCCCCAAGATAGGACTTGTTGCTGTCCAGCAATGGAGGACACTCTATGGAGGGATCGTTCTCCTCTTCATCGGGACGTGAGGTGAAGACTAGTGCATGTAGCATTACATGAAACCGAAAATGGCACTGGTCCACAGGCTCCCATGTAACCTACCTTTTTTGTGATGCCGTGGAGTCCGTGAACCACGTATAGGTTACTTGTTTTAAGCAGCACTCCTTTCAGTTATTGAACAAAAAACAACGTTTCCTGATGTTTGGTATGCAGTTCAGTCCCCCACTCCTGGTTTACGGACACACGGTGTGGAGGTCAGCGGACAAGGCAGCAGATTCTGTCGTGCACCTCCTCCTCGGACTGGCTCAAAATGTTACATACTTCAGCAGGGAAACACGGGTGTTCTTCATTCCGACTGTCTGCCTGTCAACTGCATCTCTATTCACAGCTGGGTGTCACTGGAGAGGGAGCATGCGCCGTCCGAAGTACCACTGAGGACTTCCGTGATGTTCTGGGCATTGGAGAATCTGTCGTGTATTGACCCCGTTTAAGCACATTTTGGACCAATGCATTAAATTCCGATCTGCTTCACTGCTTGCTATGGGCGGTTTTCCCTCTTTTAATGGGGCTTTCCTTTCTGGTTTCTTACTGAGTTTAGTTGATTCCGTTTAATTTTCTATGGTTCTGTTAGCGCGAGTGGGCGAAACGACCACGACGGACTCAGGGTGAAGTTCAATAACGGCACAGCTTTATTTTCTTAACATCGACGGAGAAGTGCAGTCAGGACATACAATCGGACTGTCCCGAAAGTGCTCTAAAGACTCCCCCACAACGGGCAAGAGTTATACCTGAACTTCGCGTTTCAAATGCTAATCCTTTATTTACAGTATTTGACTCCAGCCATCCTGTTTCGATGTTTTCGAGTGTTGGAGCAATTGTTTTAAGTGTGTGTTAATCGTTTTTGTCTGGTTGGTTATCAATGGTCTGGAATCTCTGGGGTTTGAACCATAGGTGTGTTACTGATCTCAATAGTTTTGAGGGGCCAGGGACGCTTCCTTAACTGTGTTAATTTTAGGTATCTCCATGGGTTGTTTGACTGGTTTAGAAGTGCTGATTTTGATGGGGTGGAGATGTGTTCTTTAATTTAGTTCCTGTAGGTGCCATCTTGTCGAGGTTCCCTTATGTGCTAGCCCTCATTTGCATTCTAGAAGCATGCTCTTGCCTACTGATCAGTGTCTGTTACTTTGTGATTTTAGTGGAGTGCTCTGAGGATAGCTTTAGTTTGCTTCCATTTTGTGTGCCCAATTTCATAAAAAGTGTTGTCCGATAACAGTTCCCCCCTGTCGGTCGGGAGCGGGCTTGTTCCGCCTCCCTCAGACCGATTTTCTTAACATATTTTATGTCCAGTGCTCCCTGCATTTGCACGCTGCAGTCGTACAGTTTAGGGGAGCCCCGGGTTTTTCAAATTAGGTGTATGCGGGAGAAGTCTTCCCGAGATGTTCATTGTCCCATATTGCCAATCATTCTGACTAGTTCCCTCCTAGTTTTGGTTTTCTTGTGCTGGCGGTATGTATAGCCCATTATGACCCCCCAGGGTATTGCCAGTATGAGTTGGATGGCAACCAGCATATACGAGATTATCCGGATCCAGGGGTGAATGTTTACACTTAGACCTCAGTCCCACACCCTCTGAACCTATGTCTGGCTCTGTAAGGCTGACTCTGTGTCATGATCTAGGGCTTTGATATGTGATTGTAACTGGTGGTATAATCGAACAGAATGTCCCACTTTGAGATGGAACTCTCTCAGTACTTCTGCTAAGTGTGGACTGGAGCCTCTTCTGGCTCTCGGTGATATTTGAGGTCGTTTCTCAATGGGTCCATGGCATTAAGTGTCAGGGTCTGTCTACTTCGGATGTTGGTGATGTGGACCGAGCCAATAGTGACCAGTCGGTGAAGCAGAAGATTGGGCTGGGGATCGGGCATGTCAGCCCTTTGTATATGAAGGATGTTCTTGTTGTGGCTACACAATACCTGCCTCGTCCTCCATATCCTGCCTGGGCAAAGTGTGGATTAGTGGGTATAATTTCTAGGGTACAACCCTGCATTCTATTAAACCCGCATTCAGCTGCCTCTCCTTGTCTCAGTGGGTGAGGGCAAATGGTTATCCCTCCTCTTTGTTTGCATCCCGAGAAGGAGGTACTGAACATCACGACATGCCTTGAGATGGCTGTGACTTCGGTTATATGGTAGCGGAGGGAGGTATTGCCTCTAAGAACAATGATGTTATCAATCTGGAAGATAGGGAAGGGTCCCGAGTCTGGTGTAACTATTGGAATCAATAGGACCATCCCTACTCCCGTACTCTCACTAACCTCGCAGTCGGGGATCACTGGATATACCTGTGTCATTCCTTTCAAGGTTCGGCTATCCAGCAACCCCACTTCTGATCTGCGAGTTCTGCTAGCCGGGTGCTATCAATCCAATCGGGCACCTCCCCCCTGTGTACCTGGTCCAAATTATGTCTTAATTGACCTATCATTCACTGACCGTAGGCATGGTACAGCTGTCCCTGTTGTACCCGGGCAGTGTTTTTTCTCTCTCTGTCTATAAGGCGGTTAATGGTAAGGGCGTGTGTTTCTAATATTGTGACTCCATCTAGTTGAGCATGGGCACCCCTCTCCCCTAAAACAGCCTGCTCGGCTTGTTGGGCTAGTGACCGTTGCTGGATATCTTTCATCACCCCCTTCAAACTGTTCTGTCTTATTATTGAGTCCCTGAATGTCGATTGAGTTAACCAGGCTGGATCCGGTGTTTATCCCTGTGACGATGTCATTGACTATGCCCCTTTTGCTTCTGTGTGTGTGTGTGTGTTGTCTCTGTAGTGTGTTGCTCCCATCGCATTGATAGCCCGCTTTATAGTTTTCCTGCCCAGCATTTGGTACATGTCTCGTGTCTGTTCCGAACAGTATCCCGGTACCTGGATCCCTGAGATATCGATCAGAACAGGCACGATTTTGTGTTTCACGTTGCCATATACAATTTCTCCCTCGTTCCACAACGCCAGTCCTCCCTCCGGCCCCCCGCTCAGCAAGGGGCAGGGTAAGATTTCGGGCGTCGTGGTCGTGGGGGGCACGCACTGTAGGAAGTGCAAAACATACATATAGTGAGTCTACTGGAGCCTCAACTAGTCCATAGTACCCGCAAATATCAGTGTCCGGTTTCAAAATGTCTCTTTGTGGCTTGATCCGTGGGTCTTCGGGAAGGGGGCAGATTGTTCCAAAGATGCAGCCAGAGTCGCTCAGCAAGTCTGGCCGTTGGATACATGTTTGGGTCTTATCCAATGTGCAGGTGAAGCAGGTCACATCGAGACCTGGGTGGACTTGTAGCCATGCATTGGAATACATTCTGTTGTTCTCGGGGTATGGTGCTGCCAGCACGCACAACGCCTCGGAAGTATTGAATATTATTCCGTGGGATTGTTGATAGGTGGTTTATCCCTGGATGGCGAACCGTGACAAGAAGATCATGGATAGGGCCATCCTCAAAGTGGTTAACATTATCCTGGAGAGGGGTAGGAAGGGTACACAAAGTCTGGTGGCCGCCAGGTATTAGAATCTTAGTATTAACTAATCTCCATAAACCAATCTACTTAGGCTTGCCTCTACATCTATATACATATATACACATATGAGAGCCATGGCTGATGTGTGGCTCTTCTCCGTCCGAGAGATGAAGGTTGTTAATTCGATCTCCGCTGCGTGGATAGAGGCGGTTAGTTATGGATCGATACATGGGCCGTTTATGTCGATGGACTATTCTTGTCTTTACAGTCAGTCTGTCCTGTCTCCCCTCCTCCCCCGGGTGGTATGCCTTTAGCTGTGACCAGTGTTTCTAGCGGCCTTTCCCTTTGATGTCAACACAGGCACATGCGTCGCTGGTGAGGATAATCTCATGGGGTCCTACCTATTTCCCTGCAAAACCTGTTTGATTAGGGGCAACTCGGATCAAAACTTTGTCCCCTACCCTGGGAAGTGTGGTGGTATGGCAGATGTCATGTTTCCTAACCTGGTCTTTATAGCCTGTTGGTCTCTGGCTGTGTGGTGTAGCTCTCTGAGATGGTGGTCTAACTGTTGCACATATCTTTTTATTTTATCCTTGGGGGGGGGGGGGGGGGGGGGAGGTGGGATGCCACTGTTGTAATTTTTAAAATCTCTGATACTTTGCACCAGTTTGCTTACTCCAATGTTTTGCCCCAGGGCCCTTATTTGCAAGATGGGCAAAGGACAAACACAAGTAACGGTTCGACAAGTTTATTCAGTTGGGTGATGTGTGGAGTGGACGGTTCAAGCTATTTACAAACTAAACTGTGAAGCGAACCTACGTGGGCGGGCTTTGACTGCCAGGTACCATCTCTGGTAGTGAGCGCCAGGTCAAACGGTTCTGGGAGTCCCGGTACCGGGGCACCACAGGGGGTAAGATTTGTGGAGTGCCCCAACCTTTTCGTCGGCGCCTCCTGGGCCGTGGTTTTATTCCTGAAGCTCTGTAAATTGGGGCGGGAACCGTGGGTTCATGTGCTGGTTCTGGGGGTAGTGGGTGGGGGGTTATAGCTGCTTGTTGGGCCGGCCCTTCGAGGGGCATGGGTTGGGGTCCATGGTCAGGGAATTGCTAAGTTAGTCATGTAGGGTAGTAGGGTGGTACCCTATAGCTCCGGGCAAAATGGTTGGGTTGCCCGCAGGTGTAACACTGTACTTGTGGGGGTGCATATCTGGGGTTGGTTCTATCTTGCTCCCTATACCTGGGTTTGGGAATATATCAGGGTTCTGCCCGAGGCTGCGGTTTTCTGTATCGATGATTGACAGAGGTATATGGGGGTGGGTGCCCTCTGCACCATACTCCATCTTTGTCCCTGGGTGCCCCTGCCACTATGTCACCTCATCTGGGCTTGCATTACCCAGCGGCTTATAAATATCCACTTCCTCCAAGGGTGCTGTTGTGGTAGTGGCTATGTGCAAGAGGGCTTCCCCAGCTGCAGCCTTGGCCACACTGTCTGCTAGTTGGTTCCCCTGCTATTCTGTCTTTACTCTCTGGTGGGCTTTTATCTTAATTACGGCTCCTTCTGAGGGCAGCCTGGCTGCAGCTACCAGGTCTCGAATTATATTTTAATTTTTTATGCGCCCCCCCCACCCCCTGTTGTGATAAACCCGCGCCTTCTCCAGTCCATCATGTAATCGTGAGTCACCCCTTTGAAGTTAAATCAAACTGTAAAGCATTGTGTACTCAAAAACGAACAGGCCTCTAACAATTCTGCTCTTACCTCAATGCAACAACAATCACCTCCATTCGACAAGCAGCCAGATGACACAAATACACTGAAATACAAAAACTATCCAAATTATCAGCTCAACCTTAAATTTTCTCTAATCAATCTTCTTTCTTGCCAATTAATTGGTCATATTTTCCTAATATGTTGAGAGACTTTCTCTCAAAATTCTGTCACACACCCTGTGAACTTCCTCCTTTTAAAAAACAAAGGATCACTTGTGTGTGATTATATGCAGTGCTAAGGCTCTTTAAAACATTCATTCCCTCCCAATCAACAACATCTCCTGGTAATTCCATGCCTTCCTTGCAACTAATAGTCACAGAATTCATCAAACCAGGGGCAAATTCTAAACTTACTGTGGGATCAGGTGCCTCCGGAAAAAGAAGTGGAGGGGGTCCCCAGTCAATGCCACAACCCAATCCATAAACACTATCTCCCTCAGACTCACCTGTCCCACACAGAGACAATATCCCTATCTGCATTGACAACTGAGATTTTAATTGGTTAATCTCCTGTTGGAACTTGGAGTAATCAGAACTTGGATTCTTTTCACTAACTCGATATACTTTAAACTGACTCATATATTTACAATATATTTACCTCATTGTTTTGTTCCTGCTCATCTACTTTCCCACAGAATTACTTATTTCCTTCTCTTAACTTTTCAACTAACTCTAATAATTTCTCTTTAACTTCATTTTCTCTGACTTCTCACTCTGTAACTCTTCTAAACTACTAATCACAATAACTTTGCTCAGTTTCAACAAACATTTTCTTTATCTCTGTTTCTCTACCAAGGAGTTGTTCCAGGCAACTGGCAATTGCAATCATTTTCCTAAGATTGTGAACCCTTTCACCCACTTCCCTTTGGGCATGAATCCAACAATTCTCTCCCTCGGGTCCCAGGTCTGGCTTCGGGGCATCACCCAACCGTACCCATTTGAGCCACTTATGACACAAATATAAACGGAGAACTTCCTCCCATTCGGCATGACAGGCCATAAGTATTTCCTTTTAGGATTCGATACTTGAGAATATGTAAGGGATCAGAGTAGGGGTCCGGTTTTCACTAAATTCCCTCCCACAGATTTTACCAAAATTTCCTAGACTGTTCTAGTTCCAACTACAAGTTTGTCCATCTTGTGTTACAGACACCGGGTTTATGGCCCAATTTCCTGGTCAAATCTGTATTAGTCCTTCACTCACTTAAGACTGGCCGTCACGTGGGGTGCCTGCCCTCTTAATTCAGGCTCAGACGGAGTGTTGGAGAATACTGGGTTGAAGGTTCACCTTCGGAGTACCAACTGGCTTATGAACTGGCCACATTGGGGAGTTGATGTTGGACACGGGGTCTTAAGGTACCCTGGGCAACCAAAGCCTGAGCAATTTCCTCAGTGGCTTGTAGTGCCTCGGGCTTTATGGGGTATTGTTTTTGGGAAGTGTGGACCGGCCATGTGTAGGGGAGGGATTCTTACAAGGCCGCAGTCTTGTTTTTCCTTGGGGACCCAGTATCCCTGAATCCCACATATTTGTATATTATTTAAATTCTATACCTTTCATGCACAATCATGGCCATTGATTATACTCAAAAGGCTAAGAAATTCCAAGAATCTATTTCAATTTAATCCAATCCAATTTCCAAATTTTATTTAAGCTTTGTGTCAAACCCCCCGTTGTAAAATCACAATTAGGGGAAGAACATTAAAACATTAATAAAACAACAAACAAAAACACTGACACAACCACTTTACCAAACACACACACACAGACACACATGAAAGCTTCCAACATGAATTCCACATTACCTTCATCAGGTTTTTAACTAGATTCTTATTTTGTCTGCTGGATACTGGGTGAGGGACCCTTCTGATCCCCATTCAAATGTGGTTCTGTTGCTCTCCATGTTAGCTTCCTATACTCGGGTCAGTAGTGTACCAACCCTGACTCTAATGCTTTCACAGATACTTGCGTGTGTATCTGATTGGGTTACGGTCTCATGTTCCCACTGTTAATACGTTTGTACCTTCAGTGACAACCCGCAGAGCCCGACCTGCGTGTAGCGGGGAGATTGCCGCTCTCAGAGGCAGGTGAGCTCTCACACAGGGGCCGCAGCGTACGGAGAGACTACCGACTACAGTGACCGGGGCCACTAGATCCTACCCAAACTCCTATCGCTAAATTGACTCTCAGAGGGCAGCCGTTTCCCTATCTCCCAGGGAGTCACCCGGACCTGGGTGCGGACTGGTGTATAGTCGACCGCGGGTCGGAGACTCCCGATGTGTAGTCGTTTTCTCGCGCTACCAGAGGTCTCCTGCTTGTAGTGGTCGAGGCACTCACAGAGGCTCCAGACTTAATAGCGCCCGGACATGTAGCAAATTCCTTACGGATTTTGCCCCCAGTGGCCCAATCTTTCGCGCCTGCAGAGGTCCTCACCGACTTGCAGCGCCCGGATGTGTACCGAACTCCGTGAGTCCAATCCCAGTGGCCTGAAATCTTGGTCGTCCTGCTTAACCTTAAATCCCAGGGTGCTGTCCCTGAACCATAAATCCCAGAGTAATATCCCTACTCTGTAACCCCTGTTCTATCAGGTCCCCTAGAGGGTAGTCAGTCTGTGGTCGGGCTGGTCGGGGATCAGCGGAATGTAAAAATAACACAATGAATCACAGTGCGCGATACCAGCCGCCCGCCCAAAAAGAAACTTAAACCCACGTTACCACTGTGCAGCTACTGAACGGACCCTGTTCACAAGTTCAGATCGCGGCAGCCGTGAAACATCGCTCTGACACTGGGACACTAACATTCCGCGGGTTTGATGAAATGAGTAAAGATACTCACCCAGTGCCAGGAGACGGCGTTCCAGCGACGGTCGCGATCCCAGACGAGCCCCCACTTGTTAGCGCGAGTGGGCGAAACGGCTACTACGGACTCAGGGTGAAGTTCAATAACGGCGCAGCTTTATTTTCTTTACGTCGATGGAGAAGCACAGTCAGGACATACAATCGGACTGTCCCGAAAGTGCTCTAAAGACTCCCCCACAAGCGGCTACAGTTATACCTGAACTTCGCGTTTCAAATGCTAATACTTTATTTACAGTATTTGACTTCAGCCATCCTGTTTCGATGTTTTCGAGTGTTGGAGCAATTGTTTTAAGTGTATGTTAACCGTTTTTGTCTGGTTGGTTATCAGTGGTCTGGAATCTCTGGGGTTTGAACCATAGGTGTGTTATTAATCTCAAGAGTTTTGAGGGGCCAGGGACTCTTCCTTAACTGTGTTAATTTTAGGTGACTCCATGGGTTGTTTGACTGGTTTAGAAGTGCTGATTTTGATGGGGTGCGGATGTGTTCTTTAATTGAGTTCCTGTAGGTGCCATCCTGTCCAATTTCCCTTATGTGCTAGCCCTCATTTGCATTCTAAAAACATGCTCTTGCCTACTGATCAGTGTCTGTTACTTTATGATTTTAGTGGAGTGCTCTGAGGATACCTTTAGTTTGCTTACATTTTGTGTGCCCAATTTCATAAAATTTGTTGTCCGATAACAAGGGGAAAACAATGAGACTGTGAATGTGTTGAGTCATCTCCCTTTCTTGGATTTGCCATTCAAGGCATTGTCTGTTCCCATGGTACTTGTTTTTTTTTACTGGAAACTTTTTTTTCCAATCTCCAAAACAGATTAAGCAGTTGGCAAGATCCTATTCTGTCAAAAGTGAATATATTTGTGTTGCATAGATAGGCAACTATCGTAGAAGATGCTGAGTTGGGATGAGTTATGTATGCAGGATTGATGCGTACTGTGGGGGTCGCGGATGGTTGTTTCGACCCTGTTTGGGAGCAGAATTCGTGATTAATATTACAACTACTGTTAACGTGAGAAGCTACATCAAATATTTGCAACTCAAGATGTACATGATGCGTCTGTTTCGGAAAATGGAACTACGTACACAATTTTTTTTTAATTTATGCAAAACAATGGCATATGCCATTTGCGCAATGTACTATTTCATGTGATTTCACAGATTTGGCAGAGCTCTGAACTAGGGATTGAAAAAAAAAAGTAGTAGATGATTCCTTGAGTACAAAGATCGGAAGATTTTTATTCCAGTATTGTTTCACACAATAATCTAAAACTGGGTTATCTCCAGAGGAACAACTGCTAGGTGGAAGGCCGAAGTGTCCCCTGGATTTGCTCCATCGAAATTTCATAGCAAAAGAGAACAAAAGACAAGAGAAGCAGAAACAGTTAGGGAGGGCAAAGTACTATTGATTCTCCATTTGAGTTCAGTATGTTCCTAAATGGTTTTAGTCAATGGCAATTATTTTAATGGTGTTGATGGTTTTAAGCATGTGTGAGCTTTGATGTGTTTTATTTTGATCTACAAAGTGTGATCTGGAAACAAAGAGAGAGAGAGAGAAAATAAGAGGCATAATTATAGGAAGACAGACAGATAGGCAGAGGAACGGATAGAGAGACAGATAAACAAAAAGGTGGACAGACAGATAGACAAACTGGCATACAAGTAGGCAGACTGTCCGACAGGCAGGTTGACAGATAGACAGGTAAGTAGATAGATAACCAGACAGACGGACGGTCGGACGGACAGATGGGTGATGGATGGATAGATGGATGATAGAGAGACAGACAGGTAGACAGACCTCCCGTTATTTCCTTCCAATAATCTGCATGCCACCAATAGCCATTTTGCTGCGTCACTTTGGTATGCCTGGTTCCACCAGCATAGTTGCTACAAATCACCCAAACTAGTCCCGTGTGTTTATCAATCCGTTTGTTGTTTTGTCTGTGTTTTTTTCCACTCATCTTTTTTTTTCTCCAGCCCTTGAATTGGTTGCTGTTTCCCCTGGGTCATGGACTTATTCTGTATAATTGACCTGTTGTTATTTTGTTTCCCATCCTGCCTCTATTGCCTTCTGGCCCATCATTAATAGTGCTCTCAGGTTTCTGCCCCTCCAAACACTTTACTTCCTGTTATCTGAAGACCAACTATTGCAGCATAACGCTGTGTCAGGGAACTGCTTTCATTGTTTCGTTTTAGTAATTAATTTAATAATTGATGTAGCAGGATATTTCACTGCTTCCTTTAACTGCTCTCGGAATTTCAACTGAGTTGCTACATAAATAAATGTGTTTGTGCAGCAACTTAAATTGCGCAGCATATATACAATGTTTTCAAATGTATGAAATGAATCATCATCTAAGCTATCCGCAACTTTAAAGAAATATAAAATGTACACCAACCACAGAAATATAAAGCTGCCGGTTATGGTGAATAGTAAAACTATAGATTTCCTTCTATTCTCCATCTCTGGATCATTGCAATTATCTGTCTTTTTCTGTCCCCTCAATCCCTCTCGGACTGAGGGGGTTGAGCTATGAGAGGCTGAATAAACTAGGCTTGTACACGTTAGAGTTTAGAAGAATGAGGGGAGATCTCATTGAGACGTATAAAATGATGAATGGGATGGATAGGGTAGAGGTGGAGAGGCTCTTCCCGCTCAGAAAGGATAGTAGGACTAGGGGGCACAGCCTTAAGATAAAGGGGGGGGGCGGTTTAGAACGGAGTTGAGGAGGAACTTCTTCACTCAAAGGGTGGTGAATCTCTGGAATTCTCTGCCCGTTGAAGTGGTGGAGGCTACCTCGCTAAATATTTTTAAGACGCGGGTTGATGGGTTTTTGATAAGAGAGGGGATTAAGGGTTATGGGGAGAGGGCGGGAATGTGGAACTGAGCCAAGACAGATCAGCCATGATCTTATTGAATGGCGGGGCAGGCTCGAAGGGCTAGTTGGCCTACTCCTGCTCCTATTTCTTATGTTCTTATGTTCTTAACTAGAGGAGATTACATCACATTCAGTATTCGAAATAAAACAAGCTGCTCAATAACAAAGCCCAATTTTATGTACCCCGACTTAGCGCAAAATCGGATATAACACGATGAATCACTGGACTTTTTTCACTCTTTCCAGGAAACTGAAAAGTTTTTGGTGAGCTAATTTTGTGTTTTCTTGGATCAAAATGGAACAAACTGCTAGAAAAAGAACATCCTTTTTTTTCCTGTGAAAGATAAGCTTCACGCATTTGACGTGATCAAGACTAAAAGTCAAACCCAAGTTGCAGGAGACCTCGGGATACCAGAATCAAGACTTCATGGCTGGAAATCTCAAGAAGAAAAGTTACGCATGTCAACTAGCAAAGTTGAAGAAGAAGGAGGACTAAAAGCCAGACGCTAGAAGACAGCCAAAGATGTCAACCTCCATTACTCCCTGTAGAAGTGGTTCCTTCAAGCTCGCTCAGAAGGCCTTCCAATTTCTGATATCCAGCTCATAAATCAGAGGATCATCTCGTGTTCAAGCAGAATTATTGGCGGGAATTAATTTGTAGAATTGTAGACGGTTCAACAACGCTTGAAGCCTATCCGAAAAGCCTGAACGTGAAGGAACTTTGCCACTTAGCGGGAAAGCCTGGGCAGTAGTCAGCTCTTCATGTGTAGAGAATTGCTGGGAAAAGGGTCTGAGGCCAGCCTTTTCATCACACCAATCCACCATGGAAGATGATGACCAGCCAGATTTTTATGGCTTCACAGAGGAAGATGTGTGTGAGGCAGAAAAGCTGTCTGAATGCAGCAAAGTTGAGTTACACCAGTAGCACACTGCTGATCATGGATGCCCAACATATGAGTATCTGACCGACACCAAGATCGCCTGTAACATAACTATAGCACTGGCGGAGACACGTGTACCTGTTCTCGAGCCACAAGAAGATGATAATGAACAGCCTCCACCTCCAAAAGTGTTTGAAGCCATTGAATACCTGGAGGCTAGCCTCCGTTGCTGGAGACCCAAGAGCTGGACAATATAAAAATCCTCCAATTCAGAAGCATTCTAGATTTTGCTCGCAGCCAGCACAATGCTGCATTCAAGCAAGGAACACTCCATAACTTTTTTTTTAAGAAATAAACTGTTGTTGTTTTGTTTTGTTTATGAAAAGCCTTCACCAAAAATTAATTTGTGTTTTCATTTCTACTGTAACAGCAACGATTTATTCACGGAATTATTTAATTAAAAGGTAATTTACTTGCCAGATGGTAATTGTGCAAAAAACGGGTAAAAATAGGGCGATAGTAGGGGTGTTTTAGGATGTTAAATCAACAATGGATCAGTTTGAACGCTGATTTTATTGAACCACAATTTAGGGCGGCCCCGCTTTTTTTCTCAATAATATTTTATGGACCCCAACCATCGCATTATAATTGTATATCTACATCATGTTTCTTTTCAGAGATATTTTTAATATTCAGACCTGATTTACCAAGTGCCAATTTGTGTGAGAATTATTTTAAATTGGGAGCAGGCCGGTCACGATAATTACCTGAGGTATTTGTTTTAAGCTGAGCTAATCCACTTGTGTTTATGTAGCTTTCTCCTGGGGTTTCAGCAGAGGATTTTGTTTATGTTGATTGATATGGATAGAGTTATATATTTAACGGGAGGAAATTTGTAGGGCTGACTGTCAGAAGGAAGCAGTCTCTTTCTTGTTCTTTCTGAAAAGGAATCTCTGAGAGCTTTAGGACTGTTCAGCTGAGGCAATCAAATAAGCCTGTGTTTTCATGAGTAAAATTATGCTTACATCAATAAGAGAAATATTGCTTGCATTGGAACTGACAGTGAGCAGTTAGCAGTTACGAACTATATCTTGCTTTTAAGTATTGTTCAATTGTAAAGATTTAAGCTAATTAATGTATTATAGTTAAACTGGGATTTTACATAAAAATTGTTTTGGTAAAAGCCTCCCATTGTGCCAGGAGACTCGTGCCTGGAGTGAAATATCATTTCCTCATGCTAACGCCAAAATAGCAAATTGTTGTAGTCTAATCTGACTTCATAACATACATTGGGATTTCTGATCTTGTACCCTAACAATGCACCATGTTGCATTCACTGTTGCATGACAATGTTGAATGAAATTTCAAAGGAGACTGGGTTATAACTCTTGAAATAGTGCTCCTATTTCCGTCCAGTTTCACATTTACGTTCAAACAACTGAACAATCACAATGAATGGATATTTAAACCCGTTCTTTAACTCCTCTCTAAATTTCCTCTGGGTTAATGCATAAATGCAAGTATTTGTGCATGAACTCAGAAGTCGTAGCATGAATCCACATTGCTGGATGACGTATGTTGGATTGTTAAAATATTTGTCTGTATAATTGTAGTTTACAACTTGCCAGTTTAAGGAATGTACAACATATGGAATCCACAGCAGTATAAAATTGGTGGACAAAGCAAAGAGCAACATGATGGATTTCCTTCGGTTCTCCACTTCTGGGTCAATGTGATTCTCTGGTCTGCCTTGGTCCCTGAGGCTCCTCCGGAGCCGATTGACAATTATAATGTTTCTCGCAGTCAGAGTATTGAAAACCAAAATCAAGGCAAATGGAAGCAACGGTGTTAGTATACTGTCAATCCACTCATAGACTACCCAAAAGGAAGAGGTATAATAGTCTAGCGTTAGAATGCAAAACCATGGTACATTATCAATTACTATTGCAGGTTTAAATATAAAGTAAAAGGGAATAGACCGTACACAGCTGGTAACGCCGACAGCTACAACCACTACAACCGCAGTTCGCTTGGTGCAATATCTTGCTTTTAGGCTCCTGCAAGAAATGGCGACAAAGCGATCAAAGGTAAAAGTGACTGTGAACCAGACAGAACAATGCAAAACTACAAGAAACAAAACTATTTTGAGCGAACACACAGGAGTAACGAATAAGAAATTAATTGGGAAATAAATATTATTAATTCGATTCAGTATAACATCAATGATGACAAGTAGTAGATCTGCTGTTGTCATTGCCATTAGATACTGCGTGATACATTTGGAAAGGCCGCATTTCCCTCGGTTCAGGATCACCATCGCCACTGAGTTAACTGTAGGAAATAACACATACCAACACCTCAGTGGGAACATTCACGTAGAAATATAAAATCAGTTTAATAGGTTCTAATGCCAAATCTACAATTATACAGCAATGGCAACACATTTATTCCTTATAGTCCCTGCACAACCGTGAAACGCATGTTAACATGTTAACACTATTAATAGCACAAAATGCCAATGAAGTAAATGCAGCAAAAAATTGATTGGCAACTAATGTTAATAGTGAAAAAAATTAAAACAACGAGGTTAAAAATCACAGTCATCGGATAACGAGAGTTGGCAAAGCAAAGCAATTCACAGGCCCAAGGTCGTTATATTAAATTGCATTCACTAACGCTGCTAATGCGGAGTGGAACCAAGCTAACTGTTGGAAACTATAGTGTGACCGTAAACAAAACTGATCCAATAAGTCCCCAAGGCAAGGAACCCAGTCGTCAGCTCTAAATTCACAGCATCCAGCATCTGATCAGGTTAAAAGACGGATGACCAAAGAACAACAGCATTCATCATAACTCGATGAACACATTAAATAGAGATAGATTTGGTTCTTTGGTCCCACAAACCTGCTATGACATTAAATAACATCATAACTGATCCAATTATGGCTTTTAATCCACTCTCTTTCCCGACTTTCATAACCAGATACAGTCTACAAAGATCCATCAAAGATGCCAAAAGTCAGTACTGGACCAAGTTGGAGTATCGGGTTAGCCACATGAACTCGCAGCGATTATGGCGTGGTCTGCATGAGACAACAGACGGCAAGAAGGCATCATTTAGAATCGCTGGAAGCAAAGCACCACACCCCGCTGAGCTCATTGCATCCTATGTCCATTTTGAGCAAGAGCCCAATGAGACAATGCCTTTCACCCTGGAAGCCTCAGCTGAACCGAAATCCAAGGTGACCATTGAAGACATCAGATCAGCCTCCTTGAAAGTAAACCCATAGAAAGTGAGGCCCTTGATGGATACTTACATGAGCACTCAGATCCAGCACATGCCAGCTGATGGAGGTACTCAAAGGCTACCTTAACATCTATTTACACCAATCTGAGATCCCTAACTGCTTCTGGTGGATGACAATCATCCCTGTACCAAAAAAAAAGCCAGACAGTGTGCCTTAATGACTACAAAGAACACAGAACAAAAACAGCCCGGGAAACAGGCCCATTGGCCCAATGAGCCCGCGCCACCATCTTAACACCAACAGTCCCCCCCTCCACCCATGACCCTTATCTAATGTTTTTTGGCCATCCATATTGAGGGAAACTAACACTCTGACATCCATCATTATGAAATGGTTTGAAAGGTTATTCATGGCACAAATCAATTCCGGTCTCCCAGACTTCCTGGAGCAACTACAGTTTGCCTACAGGCATAACAGGTAAACAGCAGACACATTCTCCCTGCCCTAAACTCAAAGGTGGAATACCTGGATAACAAAGTCACCTATGTCAGACTCCTATTGATTAACTACAGTTCCCCCTTCAACACCATTATTCCTACGAAACTCATCTCCAAACTCCATGACCTGATGTTGCCTCCTACCGCTGTGACTGGTTCCTAGACTTTCTAACCCACAGGCCACTGTCAGCAAGGATAGACAACAACACCTCCTGCATGATCATTCTCAAAACTAGTGCCCCACAAGTGTGTTTGCTCAGCCCCCTACTATACTCCTTATACACCTGTGACTATGTGGCCAAATTCCCCTCCCACTGAATTTTCAAGTTTGCTCATGACACCCCTGTAGTGGAGTGGGTCAGATGTCAAACAATGATGAGATGATGTACAGGATAAAGATAATTTGATGAACAGGTATGACGTCAGTAAGTTCTACATCATTTCTCTAGACGCTAGCTGTGACTGTGGCACGATATTCTGCACCCTCTCCTTTTCTCTGTATACAGTATCCTTTGTTTAACGTGCGAGAAACAATAGTTTTCACTGTATAATAAATCATGTGAAATACTAAATCAAATCAATTAAATTCAAATTAACCCTTGACTCCCCTTTTGAATGAAGATCAGCCTTACGCAGTGTTGCATGTTTTCAGTAACCTAGACTATATGGTTCTGTTTGGAAGCAAATTCCAAACGCTAACAAATCTCGGGAAAGGAAATTCATGCTCTTCTTAGCCAAGTTAGAGATGCCTACATATTTTCAACAGATACAATGGCAGTCACAGTGAGAAGAGCAGAAAAACACGAGAAAACTTAACACAGATCAAATGTTGACAGGCGCGCTGTTGGAAATCAAAAGCAGATAATTATAATGCATATTAAAAAATGAAAAATGGGCCCATAGGGGATATAAATGGAAAGGAAACTTCAGCAGCAAATGTTTCTTTAATGTGATCCATGATTCATTTCGTTCTGCATTTTCTCATTCCTTCCACTACATTACTATTCTTCCCCTTGGTTCTCTTCTGCTTTTCCATTTTTTTTTCTTTGCTCATGTTTGTCCAAGGAAAAAATCAGGGGCAGTGTCATAGTGATAAAAACTTGATTGCAAGCAAGAATGCTGAAAATAGTTGTAAACTTTTTTTGTTGTTGTTGTTTTCATTAAGGAGGTTTCCAACGTTATCATGTCCACTGTTCGTGCACAAAAATACGAACAATCTGAATTACAATATACAGAGAATAATTGAAAATGTATAAATGTCACGAGACAGGAACATATACTAATTAGCAAGGAAGGTAACAGACTTCAGGAGGGCAGAGACTGAAGATGAAAGTTTCTTACAGACGGCATATCAAAGCTAATATGTATAAATATTTTGATTCCAAGGAAGAAACATTCTGCGAGGCTGTACTAACTTCACAATACAATTGGATGCAGGTGGAAGAGGTTTTGTAATGCAGGTACACATATCAATGCTACATCTTTTCAACAAATACAATGGCAAAGTGAGAAGTGCAGAAAAGCACGAAAAAACTTAACACAGATTAAATGTTGACAGGGGTGATGTTGGAAATCAAAAGCAGATAGTTATAACATATATTTAAAAAAAGATGGGCCCATAGGAGATATAAATGGAAAAGGAAGCTTCAGCAGCAACTGTTACTTTAATGTGATCCATGATTCATTTCATTTTTCTTATTTTCTCATCTCTTCCACCACATTGCTGATCTTCCCGTTGGTTCATCAATAAAGATAACAGCTCAAGCTGAGAAAGCTGCTGACAAGGTTTGCAGGCTTTACAGAGGTGCAGAGAGGAAAAACAAAAACAAAAAAACCCGTAAAACAAGTAATAATCACAAATTAGTCGTGAGCCAGAGTATGAAGTGACATTCTGTGATATATGTTTCAGAATGATCACGAGCATTCAAGGAACTGGTGAATAGAGGATCTACTGCAACGTCACCGAAATGATAGACTAGCATGAAGCGTGTGGAGAAGCAAAGAACAGAAAAGAGAAAATAATGGAGGGTATCAAACTTAAGTGTTTTGCTGAGTAAGGTAATTAAAATCGCTGGTTGGTAACCAAAACACAGCTGTTTATGATCATTGGAAATAAACGAAGGAAAATAGGCATGTAGGATAGGCAGAGGTTTTCCATTGATTCGGAGAGTTGCAGTTACCAAAATTCTTGCTTCCTCCATCCGAAATGGAGGAAACAAATTATTTTGTAACTTTCAAAACGTAATTGACAAAATGAACAAACATTAAAGTTACAGAGAAAAGCTTGTTAAATATTAATTTATAGCATTCAATAAAATATGTTTGCAAGTGAATATTACTGAAATCGACAGTTTGTTGATCCAGTTTGAATGTGCCCTCTATTTAACATTATGTAAGAATTAATAAAGCATTCATAAATATATAGACTTTTATTGCAGATTTGCCCTGGAAGTGAATATGTCCAATAGGGGAAGACTCCAGCAATATCAGCATTATCAAACTCTGAAGAAACTAAATGACTTCGATAGGAAAACCTTCCACGGCAAGCAGTAATACTGTTCTTAGTTGGATTGTTAATACTAAATTTGCGGCTTTAATAACACAGAAACATTTGATTATATTACCGTAAAAGGAAGGGATGAAGAGTAGCAAAACTTGAACTTCGGGTATCATCATTAATATTGGATTCAAATCCTTACCAGTAATGCCAATAGCTGCAAGAACTGGGTAGTAGATGTGTTCTATCTGAAAGATTAATGGATACCCCATCTTCTGCGAGCTACATATAACAGCGACTGAGTGATGAAATATCATCTTAGGTTTGAAGGAACCACTATTTATATTGGGGAGAAATCCCTGCTGAGACAATTAAATTGGTTATATAAGAAACAATATTAGTTTTGCTTATTTCACAAACAATTAAGGAAAATGTAGGCCAAAGATAATGATGAATATATTGTTTTACTGTTTCTTCTAAAAAGAAAATAAATACTGATGAGCGATTAATGCTTTTGTTATATCCAGATTATTAACTGGAAGTATTGTGGGAAACCTGAACTCACTGACCAAAAGGATGGTGAATGCAGAAAGAAAAATATTTGAATATGCACCAAAAGGGCTGTCACCAAAGGCTGAAGAGCCAGACTCAGTGCTGACTCAGGCCGGGAAAGCCTTTTCTCCATCAACTCTACCTCCTTCCATGTCTTATATTTATTTTAAGTTTCTATGAGCAGTTGTGTATTCTTCACAGCAGCAGACAGACCGATCTATGAATTTATATTTGCGCGCAGCTTTTCCAAAGCTGTCACACTGATTTTCTTCACTAACAAACACAGAAAATACTGGAAAATCTCAGCAGGCCTTGCAGCATCTGCGGGGAGAGAAGTTGACATTCGGAACCCAGATGAGCCTTCATCAGAGCTGTAAGAAACTCTGACAAAGGGTCATCTAAACTTGCAAAGTTGGCTCTATTCTCTCCCAACCGATGTATAGATTTTCAGAATTTTCTGTATCAGTTTAGGATTCCAGCATCCCAGTATGTTGCTTTTGTTCTGATTTTCTTCCTGTGGAAACTTGATGCCACAATTAAGGAAGACAAATGTGTTATTTAAAAGGATTTTATTTATATATTAAAATAATGTGCTTCAACGATTATAGTAACTAAGCAGAATGGTAAGCGCAGTAATAATAATGAAGACAGGAGCACTAGCAAAACAGTTCTTATTTACAGACATTTTCTTGCTGACTAGAAAACGTTCCAAAAACTGCACATGCCCAGAACTCTCAAGGAACGCCAGTAAAATAATGACAGTTGAAAAAGCTTACAAGAGCACTATATCAAAATGAAACTCTGTAACACTTTGTTCCCCATTCAATTTCATTCCGACACCAGAACATAAATACAATGTATATAATGTCTTAATGATATGACGGATATCCCATCCTCTGTCGAGAGTTTTGTGGATGTGCTACAAATTGTAAAATATCACTTTTTTTTAAATTCATTTGTGGGACATGGTATCGCTGACTGGACAGCATTTATTGCTCATCACTGGCTGTCTTTGATGAGGTGATGGTCAGCTGCCTTTCTGAAATGTTGCAGTCCGCGTGCAGTGAATTGATCTGCAATCCGTTAGGAGGGAATTCCAGAACAGTGAACCAGTGACTGGGAGGGAATGGCGAGATATCTATACATCAGGTGGTGAGCGGCTTGAAGGGCTCTTGCAGTTGGTGGTATTTCCATCTATCTACTGCCCTTGTCCTTTCAGATGGAAGAGGCTGTGGTTTTGGAAGGTGTTGTCTAAAGATCTTTGGTGAATTGCTGAAGTGCATCTTGTAGATAGTGATGCCACTGAGCATTGTTGTGTAGGGAATGGATGATAATGGATATCGTTCCAATCAAGCCGGCTGCTACGTCTTGAATGGTGTCAAGCTTCCTGAGTGTTGTTGGAGCTGCACCCATCCAGGCAATTGGGAGTATTACATCACACTCCTGACGTGTGCCTTGTAGACAAGGTTTTTTTTGGGAATCAGGAGGTGAGTTACTCACCTAGCCTATGATCTGCTCTTGGAGCCATTAAGTTAATGCGGCAACTCCTGTTGAGTTTCTTGTAAATATAACCCAATGGATATTGGCAGTGCCAGGTTCAGTGATGGAAACACCTTTGAATGCCAAGGGATGGTGGTTAGAGTGTCTCTCATCGGTGATAGTCCTTGCCGGGCAATTCTGTGGTGTGAATGTTACTTGCCATTTATCAGATCAAGCCTGGATATTGTAACAATTATTCTGGAATCAGTGGTGAAGAGGTAGGTTGAGGATCTGTACATAAATGCTCCTCTTCCCCTCCCCCATCAATGTCAATTGCCAAACATGGAAACACAGGAACAACTTCCTGGTGAACATCCACAGCAGCATTACCTTCTGCCATGTTTTCAATGACAGTTGCAGTCTCTGAAACTTTTTTTTTCCCTGACCTTAAGTCATACTGTAACCAAATACAATATTAGTGACTGGGATAACTCTTCTATTTTTAAGTCTCGCATCCAAAGATACTGGACTCTTTTTTGTTTAAACTTATTCCCGTAACTACTTTTGGTTACTAATCATACTAAGTCATGATTTGACCAGATCATTCAGTTTAAACTGTGTCACTTCGCCATGGTAGTAGGCTATCTCATTTAGTTTAGTTTGCCTCCTACCCACACTTGATCTAAGATCTGGACTAAGCAGATCTGAGACTTTTTCTTTCTACTTAGCAACAATCCACTGGAAAGAACCCGATTGTGCGTTGTGGTGTGAAACAATACTAGAATAAAAATCTGGAGTTTTTTTTAATTTCTCAAAGCCATTTTCTTCAAACCCTCCTTTAGACTTTTAACAGCTCTTTCTGGTAGAGTGTTCTAAGGGGGTGAAATATTACCTTTCTCACATGGTGTATTTGCATGAGTTTTTGAAATAACTCATTTGTAGGTGTACTGCTATGATCCAAAGCAAATGATTCTGGTAAACCACGGGTCGGAAAAAAAAGACATAACTTCTCTATGGTCATGGAAGTTGAATAATTACTCATGATATATGCTTCTAACCATTTTAAACGTGTATCTACGACAACAAAAAAAATGTGTTTCATGAAAGGTCCTACAAGATCCACCTGAAACCTGCACCATTGATAATCCAGCCACTCCAAAGAATAAAATGCTGCTGGTGGAACCATCTTCTGCTTGAAGTGACCAGAGCAAAAATACTTTGTCGTGCTTTCTAAGTCCAGAGCCATATTACGCCTCCAAATATACAACCTGGCTAGACTTTTCAGAAAAGAAGCACTTGGATGAATCACTTGAATTTTATTGTTGACATGTGAATGTCCAGGGGGAAAGCAACCAATCTTGACACCCACCCCACCACACCGACACCACCCCCCCCCCCCCCAGCCCCCCCAATATGCTTCTATTCCATACATCTAATTCAACTTTATGCTTCACATAAAGTCACATCTCATCATTTTCAAT
The DNA here is from genome assembly GCF_965287045.1 of Carcharhinus amblyrhynchos. Taxonomy (NCBI): domain Eukaryota; kingdom Metazoa; phylum Chordata; class Chondrichthyes; order Carcharhiniformes; family Carcharhinidae; genus Carcharhinus; species Carcharhinus amblyrhynchos. The sequence continues at coordinate 73,990,165 of NC_137336.1, read as the reverse complement.
AATAGATGACTGTCATTGGAAATCTCTTGGCTTGGAAATGATTAGTATCTCTTCCTGTCCACTGCTCAATTTGCTTAGCACTCCTCGAGATTGTGCAAGACTCTCCGGTAAGAAAATTGTCTCAGAAGAATACACTGCCTCACATGGCAAATCCAGTAAAGGGAGACAATTCAATGTGTCCATGTGTGTTTTCACTGCTCACTACACAGTATTGAACCGATAACCTGACAATGTGTGAAAGAACATTATGTTCTTTCTGAAGTAATGGTAGGAATATATTTCAGCTCACTGAAAAGACACATCAGTGGGTTGTGGTTGGTGCATGTGGTGAAAAACACGAACAGAGAATTACTGTTTTTTTTTCACCATAAAAACAATAGCTAGACCCTCTTTCTCCAATTGTGAATACTGCTTTTCCACCTCTGCCAGGATCCTTGATGCAAAACCGATTGGGTCTGAAAAAACATTCTCCAATAGATGAGCAAGGGCCACCCTCAGAACCTAGGACAAGGAATGGCATAATAAAATATGTTCCCTGTCTATATCAGATTGGACTAGCACATCAGTCGATTGCAGGCATGTTTTCACATCTTTGAAAGCTGTCTTCTGTGCAGATTCCCATTTACATTTGTTCTCTTTGTGCAGAAGAGGACACCGTGGAACCAGTACTGTTGAAAGGTCTGGCAAGAACATCATAGTTTACGAAACCCAAAAAAGACCTGAGCTCTGACACATTCCTGAGCTCTGGGGCTTCCTTAATTTTCGGCTCCGCTGGGGATTAACCTTGTGCAGGTATTTTATCGACTTGATACTTGACACATCTGTGTCTGGAAGATACAGTTGCTGCTATTCAGATACAATCCCGCCTCTAAACCCCTTTTCAACAAGTTGATCCAGATTGCTGAGATGTTTTTCCTCTGTCCTTCCAGTAATTAAGATGTTACTCAAGAATACTGCAACTTGAGGAATACCTTGCAACAGGTTATCCATCAGCCTTTAAAAAGTCTCTGGACTTGATGTTGCTCCAAAAACCAAGCTATTGTACTTGAACAACTCTTTATGCATGTTGATGGTCACATATTTCTTCGAATCTTACTCTAGCAAGGGTTGTCGGTATGCATGGCTGATGTTCAGTTTTTAAAACGTATTGCCTCCCATAAGAGATTAAAACAGAACTTTCACCAGAGGTAATGGATAAGCATCCGACTTGGAAACTTGGTAAATGGTCAGGTTTTTGTCATGACATATATGTACTCTACCACCATTCTAAAGGACATATACTATTGAAGCTGTACAAGGATGAAACTGAATAGGCTCAATGAGTCCAAGCGTTTGCAATCATTCCAACTCCTCCTTCCCTTTTCTTCTCTTAACATTGAGCACTGCTCTGAGCTTGGAAAAGCAAAGAGTATCCTTAGGATCTACACACAACTTCACAGTAGCAGCATTCAGTGCACCCGGTTCATTCTTGAACACATGCAAGTACTTTTTAATAACCTCCTTTGTCAAATGTGTGCAACTGTCACAACCCAGTTCAAAGGTTTTTTTTATTTTCTGAGCCAGTTTTGCCCTACCAAACTGCCCCTTCCCTTTGTCCACAGGGAAGCATGATCTGGGTGTCTGATTATTATATGCAATATGGACTCCCAACACCCCAGGCAAAGTTATGGATACTCCAGCTTACGTCCAAAGATTAATCTCTGCCAGATGTCTGATGCTCAGCTAGAGTCCCACGTCAACTTCTAGGTTTATTCACGAATTACAAATGTGCAGGCACATGTGTCCACCTCCAATTAATGTCTGTATTGTCGATGACAACTCAAGTAAAATAACTCTGTTTGCGCCCCATTAGTATTGAGCATCTTGTAAGTTACCTTTGTGCACCTGTCTGTTCTGAGATTTCCACATTGCGTGTAACTAATTGTGGCTTCTTTAGTTTTGTTTTGCACTGCCCTCGCCTTGCTCTTCAAGCCCCCTCATTTTAGCACTTAGGATCTGCACACAACTTCACAGTGGTACCACTAAATGTACCCATTCATTCTTGAGCACATGCAAATGCTTGTTAATAACCTCCTTGGTCAAATGTGTGCACCTGGTCACAACCCAGTTCAAAGGATTTTTTTTTCTTTTCTGAGCCAGTCTTGCCCTAGCAAACTACCCCTCCCCTTTGACCACAAGGAAGCATGCTCTGGCTGTCTGATTATAATATGCAATATGGACTTCCAACACCCCGGGTAAAGTTATGCATAAACTTGCAGTAATTGGCAAAGTCTGTGCGTCCACACCTTAAAACGCCATTGCTTTCACTTTGATATTTGCAGCTTCTTTCTATACTTGGTTCAATACCTCTTACTGGGCATAGCCACTTGCCTGCTGAATATGTCTAGTATTGCTGGAATATGTCTAGTTTCCATTCCTCGAGAACGTCCCACAGCTTTCTTGAAATTCATTGTGGCTGCCCCCAACAACTGACACTGAATAGTGTCCTTGTTAATGCCACAGTCTTTTGCTGAACACACCTTATAAAAACACGCTAAAATCACAGCATTAGGAAATTGGCATAATTCTGTCACGAATTTAGCTACTGATTGACTTGCTTTTCAAAGTGGCTTTGAAACTTAAATATTTGAACATTCACTGCTGAATTTATTCACCTTAAGTTATCATGTTGAAGTTTATTTATTATTCACAAGTAAGGCTTACATTAATACTAGTGCATTTGTTATTTTCCCCGCCATCTCTTTTAGTACCCTGGGATGCATTCCATTAGGCCAGGAAACTTGTCTACCTTTAACACAATTAGCTTGCCCAGCACTATGTCTTTTATGACAATGATAGTTACTAGGTCCTCACCATCCATAGTTTCCCTGTCTTTTTTTTGGCACTGTGAAGACAAACACAAAATATCTGTTCAATGCCTCAGCCATTTTCTCATTTCCAGTTATCGCATCCCCTTTCTCATCCTCTAAAGGCCCAATGTTTGCTTTTGACACTCTTTTTCGCTGATATACTTGTAGAAACGTTTGCTATCTGTATTTATTTTCTGAGCTAGTTTACTCACATAATCCATCTTACTTTTCTTCATAGCATTTTTCTTGTGTTTTTTTGTTGACCGTTAAATATTTACCAACCCTCTACTTCCCCACTGATCTTTGCCACTTTGTATGTGTTTTCTTTCAATTTGATTCCCTCCTTTATTTCCTTAGGTATCTATGGCTGATTATCTCGTTTTCCAAAGTTCTTCCTTATTACGTGTATATACTATTGTTGAGCACAATAAAAAAAAGTGTTGCAGTTTCTCCACTGTTCCTCATTTGTCCCAACATAAAGTTTTTTTTGATCACAGTCTACCTTAGCCAACTCATCCCGCATCCCATTGTAGTCTTCTTTGTTTAAGCACACGACACTGGTGTTGGATTTTATCTTCTCACACTCCACCTATATTTTAAATCCAACCATATTGTGATTGTTTTTTTATTCCAAGAGGATCCCTAAGATTATTAATTATTCCTATCTCAGTACACAAGACCAGAGTGAGGATAGAAGAAGCAAACTGCATACGACAAGGAAAGAAAACTAAAGCAAGGAATAATGTAATGTACACCAGGTCCATCAGTATCATCACTTAGAAATTTGTGGTATTTGCAGACATCTTCAACCTCTATTTACAACAATCTGGGGTCCCTATCGGCTTCAAGAAGATGTCCATCATCCTGGTATCAAAGAAAAGCCAGGCAATGTGCTTTAATGACTATCGTCCAGTAACTCTGACATCCATTATTATGAAGTGCTTTGAAAGGTTAGTCATGGCACGAATCAATTCCAGCCTCCCAGACTGCCTGGATCCACTACAGTTTCCCTACCACCACAACAAGTCCACAGCAGACACCATCTCCCTAGTCCTGCACTCAACCCTGGAACACCTAGACAGCAATGACAGCTATATGTCAGACTGCTATTCATCGTCAATATTTCGGCCCTCAAAATCATTATTCCTATGAATTCCATCTCCAAACTCTGTGGCTTGGTGCTCAGCTATTCCCTCCACAACTGAATCCTGAACTTCCTAAACCACAGACCACAATCAGAAAGGATAGGCAACAATGCCTCATCCACGATCATCCTCAACACCGGTGCTTCACAAGGCTATGTCCTCAGTCACCTAGTATAATCCTCATACATTTATGATGTGTGGCTATATTCCCCTCCAACTCAAAGTTCAAGTTTGCTGATGACACCACTGTAATTGGTCAGACCTCAAACAATGGCATGATTTGAATACAGCAATGAGATAGAGAATCTAGTGACTTGGTGCAACGACAATATTCTCTCTCTCTCTCAAAGTCAGCAAAATGACGGAGATAGTCATTGACTTCACGAAGTATAGTTGAGAGCATGCCCCTCTCGATATCAACGGGGATGAAGTAGAAATTGTTGAGTACTTCAAGTTTTTAGGTATCAAGATCACCAATAATCTGTCCTTGTCCACCATGCTGACACTTAGTTAAGAAAGCCCACCAACGTCTCTACTTCCTCAGAAGACGAAGAAAGATTGTCATGTCAGCTATGATTCTCGCCAACTTTTACAGATGCATCACAGAAAACATTCTTTCTATGTATATCAGATTGGTATGGCTCCTGCTCTACCCAAGATTACAAGAAACTACAATGTGTCATGAATGATGCCCAGATCACACAAACCAGTCTCCCATCTATTGATTCTGTCTGCATTACCCGTTGCCTCGGCAAAGCAGCCCGCATAATGATAGGCCCTACACACTCTGGACATATTCTCTTCCACCTTCTTGCATCAAAAAAAAAAGTCTGAGGTCATGTACCAACTGACTCAAGAACAGCTTCTTCCCTGCTGCCATCAGACTTTTGAATGGACCTACCTTGCACTAATTTGATTTTTCGCTACACTCTAGTTGTGGCTGTAACACTACATTCTGCATTCTCTCCTTTCCCTCCCTATGAACGTTATGCTTTGGCTGTATGGCATGCAGGAAATAATAGTTTTCACTCTATACTACTGCATGTGACAATAATAAATCAAATCAAATCTGAAATAGTATCAATACAGAGTTGCATCATAAGAAGCCTGACCCAGAACATCAAACTATCTTCTCTCTGTTTAAATACTGATGATCTTGCTGTGTTAAGACCCCCAAAGGTTTGGACTGCGGTTCTCCACATGGACCCTATCCATTTTACTGCAGTGTGCAATTTTCTCAACTTGTTATTTTTTGAGTGAGTGAATGGATTTATCAGGTCAATTTCCTTTTTTGACATATTCCAGTTCCCTGCGTCATTCCAGCTGTTCACAAATTCAAACAAAAGTATTATCAATACAGCAGAGGCTGTACTAAATACGATGTTTCAGCAATTGACCCAAAACTAGACTTGCCACATAAGCACAGTGGTCAGAGCCTAGGATCACTATACTGGGCAACTTACCTCCTGACTCCCAAAAGCCTGTCCACCACAAGGCACAAGTCACGAGTATGGTGCAATACCCCTCATTTGCCTGTATGGATGAAGCTCCAACAATACTCAAGAAGCTTGACACAAATTTGATTAGCACCATAACCAGTGACTCTCATTATCAACACTGTTTACTAGATGCATCGCAGAAATTTACTAAAGATTCTAAGACAACACCTTCCAAACCCACAAAGGACAAGGGCATCAGATATGTGGGAACACCACCAATTGCAAGTTCCACCCCAACCCATTCACCATCCTGACTCAGAAATATATTGCCGCTCCTTTGCAGTCACTGGGTGAAAGTCCTGGAATTTCCTCCCTAATGGTATTGTGGGTCAACCCACAGCACTTGGACTGCAGCATTTCAAGAGGTAGCTCACTATCTATTTCTCAAGGGCAACAAGTGATGGCAGTACATGTTGACCAGCCAGCAATGTCCATGCCCCATGAATGAATAAAAAAGAAACAATTATTTTCTTAGTGACGGAAGTCAAAAAAAAAATTGATACTTCCAGTCCATTGCACAATCCAGTGGAACCTCCCCAACTGGATACTCTCCATGGGTTATCCCATGCCGTAGATGTTGGTCCCTACAGGGAGAATCAATAACAGCTGAACAGGCTCTGTCCCCATCCTGAATCCAAAGAGGTTCACTTCTCAGCATTTTCACTAATCACTGATGCTGAGCAGGAAGCCTGGCTATTTTAGGGATACACAGTGGCACAGTTGTTGGCATAGCTGCCTCACAGTGCCAGGAACCCCGGTTCAATTTCTTGTCTGTGTCGAGTTTGTACATTCTCCCCATGAATGTGCAGGTTTCTTCCGAGTGCTCCCGTTTCCTCCCACAGTCGAAAGATGTGCATGGTAGTTTGATTGGTCATGCTAAATTGACCGCAGTGTCGGAGATTAACAGGGTAAATGTGTGAGGTTACGGGAATAGGGCTGGGAGGGATTGTGGTCGATACAGATTCGATGGGCCTAATGGCCTTCTTCTGTACTGTAGGACTTATATTTATTTACCATGAATTCAAGGAAAATTGAGTGTAATTGACAGTGTCGCACGACAGCCCAGACTAATCCCCACGCTGGCTCCTTCCTGCGTGCGCAGTTGCTCAATTCCCCATTGGGGAGCATTGAGCCACGGATATTCTGCAGGTGCAACGATGTGGGGCCGGGCGGCTGAGTCACGTGACCCTGTTGCGGGACCTCCGATGTCACAATGGGAGATGACACTCAGCTCGAGCTGGAAACTGGGAGACGGCCAATAGGATTTCAACCTGGAGCACGGCCTCTTAAAGGGGAGGGACAGGAAACCAGACACAAATGTTCATAGAGTGAGAGCAGAAATACGTAAAAATTGAAATGTCCACAATTCCACAACCTGTCCCTTTCTGAATCCTTGTGACTTCAGTTCAATTTGCCATTTTTTGCCATCTTTTCTACACCGATTTTCCTCCAGCCTGAAACAGATTAAAAATTGAGCAGTACGTAAACAGATTGAACAATAATGTGAAAAAAAACAGGAGACCAGATTAAATGGATCAAATCTTCTGGTCGCCAGATCACGGGGATCAGACCAGCGACTGAAAACATACATCGGAACCCTGTGGATATCCTAATGCACCAAACTACGTGCAAATGACCCCAGAAGTGTCAACATCCAGTGGATAAATCCCTGTGGACTTGAACTTTGTGAATATCTCTGACTCAGAGTCCGAGTTACAGTTGGAGACTGTCAACGGAATTTACCTCGGTAGTTATCCAAGAAATGTTCGACAGTGTCAAATGTGGTCTAACATATGAGTAACTCCACCACGGAGTCCCCCAATCATCTCCCCTTCCCACTTCCTCTCCGTTCGCCCACCCCGCTTCGCCCAACCTTCCATCCCTTCACCCCCTTCCCCTCCTTCGCCCCCTTATCCCCCTTCGCCCTGTCCTCCCCCTCCCCTTCCTTCGCCCCTCATCCCCTCCCTTCCCCAACCCATTTCCATCCCCCTCCTTGTACCCCACCCCCTCCCCCACTCCCCTCCCCTCAGCCACTCCTCTCCCCCACTCTCCCACTCCCCTCCCTCACTCCCCCTCCCCTCCCCCACTCCCCTCTTCCATTCCCCTCCTCCACTCCTCGATCTTTCATTGCAGTTTTTGATTTATTTGTGCAAGTCACAGATTTTCCTCTGATTCTTATTCTGAGATTCTGAGCTCCGCTCTCTGTGTGAAATCTGATTCCAGGTCTCAAGATGGATTTCAACTCAAACCTTCACTTGTTTTATACCTGAGCACAATCTTTTCTGCCCAGAAACATTGAACCGGTTTTACCGCAGCTTCGTCTGTCAATTGTTAATGTTCCTTAATCTCCTGTGCCAGCGAAATTCAGCCACATTGGAGAAAACTTTTGCGTCCCTTTTCCTGTTACTGTGAGCAGTTGGTTATTATACAGTGATTGATAATACTGCATTCTACCTGTTAGTCATCTGAACACTTATATAAAGCTAAGGAATGCGATCGAAAGTCAGAGCAGTTACTTATTGTCTGAAGATTAGTAATGTGGCCTCATACCTGCTGGCAAATTGAATAATTACATTTATAAAAATACTATTGCCATTCCCTCTAGACTTTGGTGTTCTGTGCAGATATCTATGAAATAAAGATTCATGATACAATGCCTTTCCTCTCTGTGAGAAAGTTGCTTACAACTTGAACTTGGCTTCCAACTAAAACTTTCCTCAGGTTTGTTTCTTTCCGTTGTATATTCCAGTCACGTTGACATTAACATCTCCATTCACAAGAACTATTCTCCAGTAATAATACCCATTATATTATCACAGCTAATTCACATTCATTCCTCACTGAGTTTAACTGACATTGCTGAGCTAAAAATAATTAAATGATTTAATGAAAGGCTTACTGCTTTGTTGCTATGACTCAATCGTATTTGGCCCGTAACCAGGCAACCAACGGCGGATTTGTTTGGAAGAACTTCTGTGAATATGTTAACTGTTTCATGAACAGCGAGGAGCGTTCAGTCTGAGCTGTTGGCCCTGCCATCGAACAGTTAAATAATTCTGGGACAAAAAAAAGTGATTAAATAAAATTTTAAAACTAAATAAATAAACAATTGTACGGAGAACACAAAGCCCAACCTTATCCGGATTAACAATTCGGGTGCAAGGCTGGTGTAGAGAAGAAATGGGCTCAGGACTGTTACTTAAAAGCACATAATTACGGATGCTGGAGGTCTAAAGTTAAAACACAAAATACTGGAGACACTTAGCAGACAGAACATCGTCTTGGAGAGAGAAACTGAATCAACTCCGACTCTGACACAGAACTTGGGAAATGCTGATGACAAAATAACTTGTCCTCAGTCCTGTGAGACTAGATACAGTCCCTGTGATAGGAACAGATCAGAATGTGGGAAAGAACCTTTACAAAGGAAGAGAAATGATAAAATGAAACATTAATGTTACCTCCATGCAACGGCGATTATTTTTCATTATTTTTGTTTAGGGCTTTTCAATATTTTCCCTTTGCATTCTTTTTTGCGGTCAATCAAATCGAAATGATCGTTTTGCACCCAGCACCATTTTGCTCTCAGTTCTTAGGAATTAAGATAAATGTGCAAGATAAGGAATCTTTAGGAGAACTGACTTTTTTTTCTTAAATCTAACATACATAGCTGGTAAATTTAGTGGATTACATATTAATGGAGAAGTTTGAAAATCTTACAGATCTAAAGAAAGTAAAAATAAGGTCCCTTAGTCATAGCATCATACAGCACAGAAAAGGTTCTTCAGCCTATTGAGTCTGCACCGACAATAACTGCCATTGATGTCACGCTAATTTCATTTTCCAGTACCTACCCTATATCCTTGAATGTTATGATGTTTCATGTGCTCACCCAAAGCTTTTTAAAGCTTGTAAGTTTTCCGGTTTCCACAAACTTCCCAGGCATTGCATTCCAGACTCCCACCAACCTCTGAGGGGGAAAAAAATTCTCAGATGCCTTCTTAATCTCTAATTCTCATTGGGCCGAAGGGCCTGTTTCCAGGGCTGTTTTTGTTCTTTGTTCCTTGTTCTAATTCTTACCCTAAAACTACATCTCTTCGTGATTAACCCCTCAACCAAAGGGAACAGCTGTTTCCAATTCACCATGCCCATACCCTCCATAATCGCATACACCTCAATCATTACTGCCCCCCAGTCCATCCCCTCAGCACCCGCCATCTTCTCTGCTCTGATGAAAACAATCCAAGACTATCCTATCTCTCATTTTAGCTCAAACATTCTATCCCAGGCAACATCCTGATAAATCTCATCTGAACCCTCTTTAGTGCAATCACATCCTTCCTATCGTGAGGTGAACAGAATTGCAGAGTACTCCAGCTCTAAACAATGTTCTGTGCATTACCTTTTTGTTCTTATTCTCGATGCCACGACTGATAAAACCAAGTGCCCGACATGCCATCTTAACTATGCTATTTCCCTGCTGTGTCGTCTTAAGGGATCTGTGGTTAATTACCCCAATATATATTTGTTGCTCTGAGCTTCTTCGTATCCTGTAATTCATCAAATGTTCCCTTGTCTTCTTACTTCTTCCAAAGTGGGACTAGCTAGAAGAATAAATAAGGGCAGTTGGAAATTCAGTTCCGACATTTTTGGGGGGGTAATAAAACAAACTTAAAGGTGTTATATCTGAATGCACGAAACATTCGGAATGAAATTAATGATTGTATTTTAGTGCAAATAGAGACAAATGTTTATGATTTAGTGGTGATTACTATGAACAATTTACAGGGAAACCACATTTGAGAACTGAATGTTCAAGGGTACTCACTATTTGGAAGAATATGCATGAAGGAAAATGAGGTGATGTAGTATTGTTAGCTAAGATATCAGTGTTGCAGTGAGAAATGAGATAGGAACTGGAGCACAAGATGTAGAATCATTCAGTGCAGAAAAAAAAGGGAAATAAGTCCTTGGTGGGTGCAGTCTATAGGTGTCCAAATGGTAGTTCCAAAGTGGGAGGCGTAATAAACTTAGAAATGCCGATGGCTTGTAAGAAATTTACAGCAATAATCATGGGTGATTTTAATCTGTATTTTGGCTGGAGTAATCAAATTGTCATGAGTTGTCTCGAAGGGGAGAATTTGAATTTATTAGAGGATTTGTTTTGAGCAATAGTTGCGGAACCAGTCAGGAATCAGGCTATTTTAAGTGTGGTATTATGTAATGAGATAGGGCTAATGTATCGTCACATAGTTGCAGATGCTCTAGGAAAGAATTATTATAACATGCTGGAATTTCAAATTCAGCTTGAGGGCAAAAAAGTAGCACCCCACACGAGCATTCTGGAGTTAAACAGAGGAGATTGCATAGGATTGAGGACAGAGTGGGCCGTAGTGGACTGGGCAGTAACATTCCCAGATAGGACAGTTGATAAACAGTGGCAGATATTTAAGAATATATTTAAGTCCTCCAACTGAAACATATTCCAGAGAAGAGGAACGACAGTATTGGGGGAGGGATGGAGGAGACTGCCATGCCTTAGAGGGAAGAAATACTTCTAAGTTCTGAACAGGTTGTTACAAAATTGTTTTTGAATTTTGACTCTTGCATGCACCTTTCAATTGTTGTATGAAGTAACATTCTCGGCACCAGATGCTAGTTAAGCAAAAGACATCAGTTATTATTCAGTACTAATCATAATTCTGTTCTGATACGATCTAAATTTTTTGGAAACTTATGATCTTTAAAAACCATGACAATGAATGGTGAAGAAACTGTTCACACAAGTTATTTGGTCAGGAGTGCATGGTTAAAGTGGGAGAAAGCTGCATGTATCAGTCTTTTTTGTTATTGAAATCAAAGATTCGCTAATGCTGACAATGGCTACTCAAAACTATTTGAAACATGTGTCTCGGCGAGCGGTTGGGTGTAGTTGTTCACCATTATTAATGAGACAAAGCAGAGACCAGACAATAACAAAATAGAGTTTAAAAGGAAAAACAAACTTATATCAGTGTAACTTTGGAATTTAAGTGTGTGTTTTTTTATTTATTTTAGATTTTGCAAAGCATTAAGGTCATTTAGGTTCAATATTAGTATATGCAGTTAACCCTTTACATTTTTCACAGTTTTTTTTAACAGCTGAGTCTTCTTGTAAAGTTTAAATAGCCAAGTCTGTAAACTGCAATCATAGAAGTTTTATGTTATTTTTAATCTTCCTGTCTCATTATTTAGTCAGCTTTTTCAAGCATTTTTAGCTGCTTCAAAACATCGTGTTAGTAGGTGGCATGGAATGTGTGATCCAAAATGTATCTTTGCTTCATTGTTGATTCAGGATTAAACTCTGTATTTCAGTAACTGGCGAATACATTTGCCTGTTGCATTAATTGGTTCAAAATTAAGTGCACAGTAGTTTGTAAGTTTTATAAGAATATGAAAACAGCTTTCTTTTGCATCAATGGATGACCTAACTTGAGAATGAATGAGTGTACAGAGAAGCTAAATATATCTTATGTTTGTATTTTAGAAACTTAATGGATAAACTGCAGTGATCAGCAATGTTTTTAATGAATGAGGAATATCCCTGCTGAAACCTCTTGAGACGGTAGGAATGGGTTTTGATATTTGAGCGCATATTTCTTGTTGAGCTCATTTTCTGGTTCTCAATGCTTTGACTAGGAAATCAGATTGTAGACATGACCAACAACATGTTAGTATTGTTTTAAATGGAAAGTGAAAGGCTTGGATTTGTTTTCCAGATCCACAGTCATCTTTTTACTAAGAGAAACAATAACCTTCATTTTTATACCATCCATTAATTTAAAGTTGTGTCTTGGAGTGGTTTACAGGGCAATGGATAGTGAGCAGTCTGATATATGGCAGTGATGAATCTTTTATGAAATATGGATGTATTTTGATGGCTAAGCAAGGAAGTTAAGGATAGCTTCAAGACTGTACTGCCAAGACCAGTTGCACTGTGTAAGATTGAGAAGTTTTTAAGGAAGGATGAATGATCATTAAATGGTAATAAAAATATTAATGGTAAATTATGGGAAAAATCCAGAAAATATAAAATCTGACAGCAAAAGCTTCCATAATTATATAAAGAGGAAGAGAACAACTGAAGTGATGCCTGCCCCTTGGAAGATGAGATTGGAGGTAAATAGTAAGGAATGCAAAACATGCTTACACAGCAAATCCATATTTTGTATCTGCATTTTCTGTTACTATTGGAATGGTCCAGTGTGTGTTGCTGTGAAAACTAGGTTTACAGAACGGGAGGAACTTAGAACCATCATCATGACTAGGGAAAACTATTGAGCAATCTATTGGTTCTGAAGGAAAGCCCATCGTGCCTGTTCCATCATTCAATCATGGTTGATAAATTTCTCAACCCCATTCTCCCGTTTTTACCCTGCAACTTTCGATTCCTTTATCAATCAATAACCTATCTCTCTCTCTATCACAAACACACTCAATGACTTGGCTTCCACTGCCTTCTGTGGCAACGTATTTTATGGATTCACCACTATCTGGCTGAAGAAGTTCCTCCTCATCTCGATTCAAAAGGATCGTCCCTTTATTCTGAGCCCTCGGACCCTAGTCTCGCCTACTAATGGAAATTTCTTCTCACATCCACTCTGTCCAAGCCTTTCAGTATTTTGTAAGTTTCAATGTTACATCTGTAGGTTGCAAAGTTACATTCAAGCCCTTACTTCCACCGAGAACTTGTGAACAGCGACAATTTTGGTCACTAAGCGAGGGAGGATCTAGTCTGAGTCGCTGGACTATCCAATTGTCAATGGTATGGTAGAATATAACTGCAGAAAGAAACAGAGGATTAGCAGGAAGCGGAAGCTGACAGCAGGTTGTGTCCACTCCCTCTGCTCGCTGCCTTTAGGTTTCCCTGTGTCGCCAGCACTGGTTTCATTCCTGATCCAGTCTCTTTTTTTATAGATTCTCAGGATATGACCGATGCTGCAACCGTTGAAACGGCTCTGCAGGCCGCCACCCTTCAACAGGTCGCCTCCCGGCCCAAGACAGCCGCTCCCAAATTGAGAGAGCGGCTCCTCAAGATGTTGCCGAGTGGCGGTGATGGAAAGAAAATGCCCCCCGCCGCCAGACAGAAAGATATGGGTGACAGCGGCCTCTATGTGGAGAAGCTGCACTCACCGATGAAGTTACCTATCAAGAAGAAAGTGAAGAGATGTTCTCCCCGGGTGCTGACAAAGAGACAGGGCGCCCCGGACTCATTCCAAATCGCCAAGAAGGGACGGCGGCGAAAAAAAGTAAAGAAAACAGAAGCCAAGACATTCCCAGGGAAGAATAAAACAACCAAGAAGCTCACTACAAAGAAATCCACAGCCAAGAAACTCGCAGCCAGGAAAGTCCAGGCCACGAAACTCGGAACAAAGGTTCCAACAGCCAAGAAATCAATCGCAGCGACAGCACCAATGCGGGAAGTGACGGTGAAATCTCCAGTCCTTCAGAAAAAGCCTCCTGCGAAGAAGCTCAAAATCCCCAAGAAAACCACAAGCGGAAAGGCGAAGATGATCAGGAAGGTGGGAAACTCGAAGGCCCAGCCCACACCCAAATCACCAAAGCCAAAGAAATCAGCGGCCAAAAAGAAGTCAAATATCAAGGACAACTTGTTAACACCTGAAACCAGCGGCTCTTCTCAGAACCAGCCAGCTCTCTCAGAAAAAGAGCTGATACCAGAATAAAGAGATCCCTGTCCCGCTGCCAGAATCAGGACGAGAGTCTTCGTGAGATAGTAGAACTCTAGGAGAAACCTCGTGGGAAAAATAAACACTGGAACCCCTGCACATGAAATTCTCCAAAATCAACCGAAATATGGTGTGAACTGCTGAACTTTGAAGAAGTGCATGGCGAGTTCCAAAAACGGTTTGGAATGAAATCGAAAAGGGTTAACTTGTTGTAGAAGGGATTGTATCATGGCGGGAATAATGGTGATCGTTAATTAATTACAATGGGAATTCATTTGAGAGATGTGGGTTTTTTGTAAAACCTTGAACATGATGGCCAGATATATGAGAGTTTGTGGAGTGTTTTATTGTCCATAAATGGCTTGGTGGCTGGAGTCAATTGGAGGCGGAACGGGAGATCACAAACCTTTATCTGTTCTGTCTGTCACTCTGACTCTCTGTTCCCCTTTTTTGTGTTTAAACCCAGATTCTTCTCCTTAACGTTTCTGAATTGGGAGTAGACCGATTTTAATAGAGTAAGGCAGCATCAGGACAAAGTTGACTGGGACTAGCTAGGGTAGGCAGTGATGTAGTGGTATTGTGACTAGGCTAGCAATCCCAAACCTCAGATCATACTCTGGGCACCTGTGTTCGAATCCCACCAATGCAGGCGGTGAAATTCGAAACCACTAAAATGGTGGAATTAAATGGTGACCGTAAATCGATTGTTGTAAACATTCATTTGGTTCAATATTGTTCTTCGGGGAAGCTAAACTGCCGTCCTTGCCTGGTCTAGACTTTCAGCAATGTGGTTGACTCTCAAATGTCCTCTAAAAAAGAGAGCAGTTGGGTATGGGCAATAAATGCCAGCAACTGTCCACATCCCCTTGAAATTAATTTTAAAAAGCCATTTGTAGGAAGGTCGACCATTCTGCGTACAATCGTTGGTGAGGAAGGGGGAGTGGCATAGGGTTGTGTTCTTCTGAGTACGAGGGGAAAAAGGGGGACAGCGATGTTGTGGGGGTGGGACGATGCCTGTGGGGAACCATCTCTCATGCTTTTTCTCTCCCAGGCCACTATCTGCTCTCTGTGACCCAGGAGTGATGTGACAATGGTGCGTTTTTTTTTGTTTTTTTTATCGCGCATACGCAGTTCAAAGCTTTGATCGGAGCTGCAGCATTTTGGGCGCGATAAGCCCCATCTACAGAACAATTCGGACCCACGATTTTTTTTCCCCAGGCTAACTATGAATGGGGGACACCTGAGAGCAGTTTAGCAAGTCGGATTGGAATTGCGCCCAGATTCAGCACTTACAATCAAAATGGTAAAATCCGGCCGCAGATGAATAACTATAGAAGAAATTTCAGAGAAAAAGAGGAGCATGAAACAACATTAGATGGAAAGCCAAGGAAAATCCCCAGGTATTTCATAAGTATATTAATGGCAAGAGTGTAACCAGATAAATAATTTGGTCCCATTAGGGGTGAAATTGGCAAACAATGTGTGGAACTGAAAGACTTTGGTGAAGTTTTAAATGAGTAATTTGGATTTGTGTTTCCTACGGTGAAAGGTGATGTACGTATTGAAAGTAGGGAGACTTTGGTCATATATCTAAACAGATTTGCATTGAGAGAGAGCATCTGTTCAGCGTTCTTGGTGATATAAAATTGGATAAATAACCAGGCTCAAATGTGATGTATTCAAACTGTTGTGTGAGGCAAGGAGAAGATTCCAGTGGCTCTGAAACTAATTTCTAAATCCTCTCTAGTCATAGGAGGGGTGCAGGGGACAGTTAATGTGCTACTATTATACAAGAAGGGAAGTGTGGAATAAAGAGGAAAATACAGGCCAATGAGTCCAACATTGTCGGGAAATTAATTGTTGGGGAAAAATCTGAATGAAAGAATTAAACTCCATTTAGAGAGCCAAGGGTTAATCAAAGAGAGTAAGTATGGCTGTGGCAGGGGAGATCATGTCTAAAATCATTTTTTTTTTAGGCAGGGATTAGATGTTTAGATGACGGCAGTGCCATTGACATTGTCCACATGGCCTTCACTCAGGCTTTTGACAAGACCCCACATGGGAGATTCAGCAATAAGTTAAGACCTCATGGGATCCACAGCAAATTTGCAAATTGGATCTAAAATTAGCTTAATGGCAGAAGGTTGAGGTTGAAGGTCGAAGGAGTTTCTGACTGCAAGCCTCTGTTCAGTGGTCTATCACTGGGCTTGGTGCTGGGTCCCTGCTGTTTGTTGTGCACACTAATGATCTAGATATTAATGTGGTGGCTGTGGTCAGTAAGTTCAGAGATGACATGAAAGCCTTAGTTTACAGGATGATATTGACGCCTGGTCAGATGAGTTTAACTCTGAAATGTGTAAGATCATTCATTTGGAGGATTAAAAGACAAGGGAATACACAATGACTGGTATGATGCTAGGAAGTGTAAAGAACAGCAGGGACCTTCAGTGCATGTCCAAATGTTCCTGGAGGCAGATAGATAAGATAATTAAGAAGGCATGTGGCATATAGAATATAAGAGCAGGAAGGTTATGATGCAGCTGTATAAAGCACTCATTAGGACACAGCTGGATTATTGTGTGCAGGTCTGATCGCCACAATATAGGAAGGATATGATTGCACCAGAAAGGCACAAAGGAAATTCACCAGGATGCTGTCTGGACTGGAGTATTTCAGCTATGAAGAAAGGCTGGATAGGATGAGGTGATTTTCCCAGAGCAAGGAATGCAAGCGTGGGGAGGGGGATTGGTGGGGGTTGGGTAGCTGCGGGCTTGTGTGTGTTGGGGTGTGTGGAAGATGTTTCTTGTGTACAAAATTCTGAATGACATAGATAGGGAGAAACTTTTCCACTTAATAGAGAGGTCAATAACAAGGTGAACAAAGTAAAATTAAGAGAAATAAATTTAGAGACGGTTTGGTGAAAAATGTTTCCCTCCAGACAGCTGTCGCCACCTAGAACTCCGTGTCTGAAAGGATGGTAAAGGCAAAAACTTTCACAACATTTAAAACACACATAAATAAGAACAAGAAAAGCCATAGCATGCATAGCAATGGACCAAGTACTGGAAATGGGATTAGGATGAATATTTGGTTAGTGGCCATCACAGAAGATGGGCTGTCGGGTCGTTTTCTGTGTTCTAAATCTCTATTTCTCTATGACTCTATCAATCTTCAGTCCAGTTGATAATCCATCTTCCTCTCCTCCAGAAGATTCCAGCATCAGATATGCGGATCTTTGATCCATTCCATGTGATATTAAAAATGGCTAGAGACACTGAATACTGTAAAGGCTAACAATATCCCGGAAGTAGTACTGAAGATATGTTTCAAAACTGGCCACCTCTAGCCAAGTTAAAAATTGTCCAGGTATACTGGGGGTGGCGCGGTAACACAATGGTTAGCATTGATGCTTCACAGCTCCAGGGACCTGGGTTCGATTCCAAGTTTGGATCACTGTCTATGTGGAGTTTGCACATTTTCCTCGTGTCTGCGTGGGTTTCCTCTGGTTTTCTCCCACAGTCCAAAGATGCGTGGGTTAGGTTGATTGGCCATGCTAAAAATTGTGTCTTCCAGTCTTGAGATGCATAGGTAAGAGGGATTAGCGGGTAAATATGTACAGACGTGGGAGTAGGGCCTGGGTGGGATTGTGGTCAGTGTAGACTCGATGGGCCAAATAGCCTCTTTCTGCACTATAGGATTTCTATGATGTCTATGATTCTATACCCTATACACAAGCAGCAGGCAAATCCAACAGCCTCATTGATCTACTCTGAATCATCAATAAAGTGAGGGAAAGGGTGTGATCAAGCAGCACTTGTTTTACAGTAACTTGCTCATTCACATTCAGTTTTGGTGCTGCGAGGGTCTCACAGCTCTTGACTTCATTACAGCCTTGGTTCAAACATGGACAAAAGACCGGAATTCCAAAGGGAAGGTAGAAACAAGTGTCCTTGTTATCAAGGCAGCATTTGACTGAATATGGTACTAAAGAGACCTAGCAAAACTGCAGTCAATGGGAATCAGGGGGGGGAAAAAAACTCCGCTGGTTGGATCCATATCTGGCACAAAGGAAAATGTTGGTGGTTTTTGGGGGTCAAAAATCTGAGCTCCAGGATATCACTGCAGAAGTTCCTCAGGGCTAATTACCATCAACTGCTGCATTAAAGGCCCTCATTTCATCATAATGTCAGAGGTGGGGATGTGTACTGATGAGTGCACAATATACAGTGCCATCCTCAGATACTGAAGTGGTCTTTGTCCAAATGCTCCAAATTTTGGACAGTGTCCAGGCTTGGACTGACAGGTGATGAGTGACAGCTTTGTTAGCCAGCTGTTTGCGAGGATATTTCCCTGCAGTTACTCTGCTTGTTCCTGGCCATTTGCTGTAGAACTGTCAGCACGATGTGTAATACAGGAAGTGTTAATGGCCAGTCTGCTGTAGGTCCGCATGTTTAAACTCTGCCGGGGATCACCCTGAGCAGGGTTCAGCCATACCCTGGTTTAAGCCTGGACTCAAACAGAGTTAAACCAAACACTGACCACGACATGAAACTGCTGGCTCTGATTCTCTCATTTTTAATTATCCGTCATTTTTACGTGCATTTCACTGCAGGAAGTTTCTGTTTTCATTCCCAGCTTTCTGACCCCAAATACCAGATCTATTTTGCGCCATGCGGCCCTGTGTTCAACAACATCAAAACCATCCCATTTTTATAAAGGCAAAATACTGCGGATGCTGGAATCTGTGACAAAAACAAAGTGCTGGAGAAACTCAGCTGGTCTAACAGCGTCTGTGGAGAAAGTATAGAGCCAACGTTTCGAATCTGGGTGGCCCTTCTCTCTCCACAGATTTGTCAGACCTGTTGAATTTCTTCAGCATGCTCTGATTTTGTTTCCATCGCACTTCTACAGCTCTTTAACTCGGGAGACGTCATATTGGACTCGAAACATTAACTGTGTTTCTCTCGCCACAGATGCTGTCCGATCTGTTGTGTTTTCCCAGCACTTCTTCAATAATCCCATTCTAATTCAACATTACAGTTCAGACAAAATCCTAATGATGGCAACAAGGGGCAAACTTGGGTTCCATTTTAAACCTGAAATATAAGGAGCTAAAATCTATTTCAATTACATTTTGGAGGCAAGATGTCCGGTAACTGATTCAGCTGGCCACCTTCCAATTGTCTTATTTAAGAAACTAAAGGTTGCTATGGCCGGGAATTGAACGCAAGTTAACGGTTTGGGAAGCAGCCATGCTCATCATTACACAACCACCGTTACTTGATGGCCCGCACTGGAACATTTACCTCGATTTTGGTAAGTCATCATTTCCTGGTAGTTTCTGTTTTGTTTTTCATCTGCGATAATAATCCTCTGATACATAGAGCCCAACAATGATTTAGCTTCTGTTGGGCAGAAGAGATAGTTTGACGTTCTTGAAGTTCGCGTCAGCTATTAGGTAGAGATAGATCATAACTGACATTGTAACAACAAGATTCAAACCAAGGTATGTTATTTCTCCACTCAGTGATCAAGAACATGTGTCCCATTGCTGAACTCTTACTCAGAAAGATATCCGTACCTTTCCAATCACTGAATAGTAACACATTTTCCAGTATGTATCGTGTTTGCAAATTGAATACACTGTCGAGACAAAGAGTTCAAAAGCACGGTATTAAACCTTTTTAGTAGCAGATGCGGCATTAATCACAGTTCCGTGTGTCACACTTTGGGAGGCATAGGAAGTTATTAGAAGCGGTGCAGAAAAGATTGAACTGATTGGGTCAGTGGACGACAAAATGTGTTCATTAAGATAGATTACAGAGGCTGGGGTTCTTCACCATAGAGAAACTTGCTGTCACACAACTTATGGGAATTCAATACCCCGACAGTGGGAACTATTGTTCATAGTTGAAGAGAACGCCCACTATAGGAAATGGAGTTGGGAATTGGGAAGTGGTTGACGTGTAGGAGACAGTCAGTGTAAATAAAGTATCAATGACACGCAGAGTCGGGAACAACGGTTTCGTTCACAGTTCCTGGATATGAGAGTCCCTGAAAGGATCCTTCACCCCGACAACAAGGCAACATTTCCGTGTGTGTCTTAATACAGAAACTGGCTTTCACTCAAAATGGGTTGAATGGAATAGTCTGTATGGTAGTTAAAATCCAGGACAATTTGAGGAAACAAGATATGTTAAAGCTGACAGGAACCAGCCTTCTTTGATTGAGTAATACCAACTGAGAAATTCATTAATTAATCCGACAGGAAACGCGCAACTTGTAAAAGTGACCTGGGCATGGCAAATTAACTCACATTATATTCTCTGTCACAGATGCGTTGTTTTCCTATATTTCTCCTCTTACTTTCTTCAATTTGCTTCCGAGCGGCAGCTATTCGGGATCCTGCCACTCATGCCCTCATCCTTTGCTTTTTTATTGATCCCATTTCCGCTCCATCCCGCCAAGGACATTTTTCGTCACTTTTCTGGTTGAATCTCTCCTGCCGTCCGCCCAATCAAACGTTCCCTTTTGCTCCTCTGTCCACTCTCCCCTGAAATACGTGAAAAAATGCAGGCCCTCCTTCTTACACACAGTACGTATATTACCAAAAGCGTAGGAAATGGGTCGGACATGGCTGATGGCCTAGTTAACCATTCCGAGTGTGTATGTATGTGTGTGTGCGCGCGTCTGGGGAGGGCTGGGGCGGGAGTGGTGGACTCAGATGAGAAACCGTTAAGACATTTCAGAAGTGGTGGAAGGTAGCATCAGCAGAACAGAAGTGATGGGAAAGAGAGAAACTGTGAGAATGCAATGCAATCCTTCTGGGAAGCACGGAATGAGGACGTACAGTCGAGATAGCCGTGGAAAGTGGGGATTGATCTATGCTTTTGTTCTGAATATTGATTGATTGATTATCCCCAGAAACTGGGAGAGAAGCATCAGTGAAGGGAAGTGTTGACGATGACAACGTGATGGTGAGAGAATGGTGGAAATGGGAAGCAAACTTCATAATATTTTTTTCAGGTCCAGACGAAAGCATAAAACAGCAAAAAGACAATCATTGGTGTAGCAATAAAATAGTAAGGACCTGAGTAAGACTGGAACAAAGAATGTTCGAAATACATCACAAAAAGACAGGCAGAACAACGGCCCATCGACACACCTTTCATTTGGATGAAGAGGCGCAGAGAAATTGTTCAGTGGATGAGCATGTTCAGCAGCAGGAATAATGGTAGCAGTGGATGAGGAGAGTGCAGGCCTCCATCAAGAAAAAGCGACTCGTTCCTGAAGATCATAAATCTAAACTCTGTTCACTTTATCATTTCCCATCACATCACACATCCACTTCATCCAGGAATCAACGAGCTGAACTTTCTCTTAATTGAAAATTGTGCTATTATTTCCCACTTATAACAATGAGACCAAACCTTTCTGCACTCCTGCGCGTGTGGTCTCAAAATACCCAGTACTTATGTGGCCAGACATCAAAAGTAGCTCAATCCTCCTTGCAATCAAGACCAACAGAAGAGGAGAATGGATGCATTAAAGTGTATGTATAGTTGTCCCACGAGTACCAGAGGAACACTGTTGCCATTAATGTCATTTCATGCTGCCACATGTTCCAGGCAATCATTACCATTTCAAGGTTAAGTGTGGGTGCTGGAAGAACACAGTCATACCCAGTTTAAAAATAGTGGCGTCAGTAATGCTGGAAGAACATGCTACAATCTAGTGTAAATGTCATGTGACATTAGCGCCATGGGATTATTGACAGCCCTACCAATGTGTCTGGATACTACTTGTATAGGAGCACTATAGTTTTCGCTAATTCAACAGTAGTCTATCCTTTACAATGTTGCAAGATTTGTTTCATTACCTCATTCAGAGGAGCTGTAGAATAAAGTTGAGGCAGGAATGCCTATTGGAAATAAAGCTACCTTCACCTACCTGTAATAATGCTGGGAGATTTTTATATGTAAACATTCCCAAACAGCAGCATGCTGTTTGAAGGAATGTTGCATTTTGTTATTATTTTGCAATTTTGCATTTGATACATTTTGCTTCCATGTCGTATGTCTGACATGGAATTTATTTTTAGAATCAGAAGAGAATTACAAAGATAGAGGCACCAAAGAGCGTAACATTCGTTATGAGGTCAAGTCCAGTTTTATTTTGTGTCCTTAAATTTCATGTTTCAATCCTTCATCATGTATTTTCACAGATTTTATGAATAACGTGCATTTTCAACAAAAAAAATGTATTTTTAACAGTGCAGTAGAAATGATAACTTGTCTTTTAGTCTAATACAAGCCAAAAAAAAAACAATTTCAGAATCTCTTTGCTAATGCCTGTAATTAATGATGATGTTGATTTAATCTGGTTGCCTCTGAGATTGGTGAACACATAAATATAGGTTTCTTTCCAAAGCCCCAGCAGAACACCACTTAGAAATTTCAGCATCGACATTATGTATCCACTGTTAGAAGAAGGGATAACCTGTTGTTCTGCTGATAAAGGAGATTTACAACCCAATTTTGGCCACTATTGGTATTGGTAAACTTGTTTCTTTTAGTTAATTTTAAATGTCTTAATTTTCTTGTAGTCTGTTGGATAAGAAAATTCTAGATGAGCACGAATTAGACATTGAAGCACAATCTAACTTCTCTGGTGATTGACGAGTGATGTTCATTCATCTGTTGCCATAGCGTCTGCATGGTCTCCCCAATGTACCATGCTTTGGGACAACTTTTCCTATGTCGAGGGCATCCTGAAACCCATTGTACAAAAACCCCCAGCTTTTGTTGCGACACTACAGACTTCCTATGGAAATTCAGCCCACATGGAGCATTTGAACCCGGGACACTCCTTGTCACAATGGATGTCTCGGCTCTGTACACCAACATCCCCCACATTGATGGCATTGCTGCAACTGCCTCAGTACTCAACGTCGACAACTCCCAGTTTCCAGATGCAATTTTACAACTCAACAGCTTTATCCTGGACCACAATGTCTTCACCTTCAACAACCAGTTTTTCATCCAGACACACGGAACAGTCATGGGGACCAAATTCACACCTCGATACACCAACACCTTGATGCACAGGCTCGAACAAGACTTCTTCACCGCACAAGACCTTTAACCAATGCTATGCGCTAGATACTTCAATGATATTTTCTTCCTTTAGACTCATGGTGAACAATCACTCAAACAACTAAATGATGACATCAGCAGTTCCACTCCACCATCAGACTCACCATGGACTATTCTCCAGAATCGGTTGCATTCTTAGACACACACATCTCCATCAAGGACGGTCACCTCAGCACCTCACTGTACCGCAAGCCCACAGCCAACCTCACAATGCTCTACTTCTCCAGCTTCCACCCTAAACATGTTAAAGAAGCCATCCCCTACGGACAAGCCCTCCGTACACACAGGATCTGCTCAGATGAGGAGGATCATGTCAGACACCTCCAGACGCTAAAAAGATGTCCTCATAAGAACAGGATATGGCACTCGACTCATCAATCAACAGTTCCGATGTGCCACAGTGAAAAACCGCACCGACCTCCTCAGAAGACAAACACGGGACATGGTGGACAGAGTACCCTTCGTTGTCTAGTACTTCCCTGGAGTGGAGAAGCTATGACATCTTCTCCAGAGTCTTCAACATACCACTGATGAAGACAAACATCTCGCCAGGGCCATCCCCACACCCCCACTTCTTGCCTTCAGACAACAGCACAACCTCAAACAGACCATTGTTCACAGCAAACTACCCAGCCTTCAAGAGAACAGTGACCACAACGCCACACAACCCTGCCACAGCAACCTCTGCAAGACATGCTGGTCATTGACATGAATAACATCATCACACGTGAGAACACCTTCCACCAGGTACAGGGCACATACTCTTGCAACTCGGCCAATGTTGTCTATCTAATACGCTGCAATTTTGTAATTGAACCTCCTCAACATCCTGGCTATGACTGTAACATTACATTCTGCACTCTGCTCTATGTACAGTAGGTTCATACAAGAAACAATACTTTTCACTGTATACTAATACATGTGACAATAATAATAAAATCATATCTTCACTGTTTTGCATCCCTAACTGGCATAGATAGTATGAAGGTGCAGTGAGTAATTAAGAAGGCTAATCAAATGCTGTTGTTTAATGTGAAAACAATTGTACATAAAAATGAAAATGCAATTCTTCAGCAATAAAGGGTGCTTGTGAGGCCACGGGGGACATCTTGAGTCTGAGCTCTCAATCCGTGGGAATCCGCTGCGGCTCAAGATCGAGAAAACCTAAAAATCACAAATTTTGACAGAGTGATTGTGATTTCCGATTTATGCCAACCTCTGCCAGCGATATAATCAGGTTCACACCCACAATTAGCATGAACTTACATTTTAAAACATTTTAATAAGTTTGAATGTACTTAAAGACTCCCTCACCATATATTCCACCAGGAGGAAGTGGCAGGAGGGAGGAGGAGGTGGGGGAGGGAGGAGGAGGTGGGGGAGGGAGGAGGAGCCGGAAGGGAGGGAGGAGGAGCAGGAGAACAGGAGAGGTTTTGGGTCTGAGATGGGGAGAGGAAAGGAGGGGTGGTTGGGGGGATGGGGGTGGGTGTAGAGTAGACAACGTGACATAGAGCTAGAGAGAAAACTGGTCTGATTTTTCGAGTAAGAAACGTGCTGGTTTTCAGTCAGAAACTGACAAGCCATTTTTTATATCAGATTCCACCCCACATCTTGAAAACAGTGTGCAGTTCTGGTCAATTTATTTTAAGAAGAATGTATTAGCGGAGGTTCAGAGGAAGATTGGTAGATTGATATTTGAAATGATTAGATTGTTTTATGAGGAAAGGTTGGACAGACTGGTCTGTTTCCATTGAAGTGACTTGACTGAAGTAAATAAGATCCTGAATGATTGTGACATGGTGGACGTGGAAAGCATGTTTGTTGTAGTGGATGGGTACAAAACTAGGGACATCAATTTAAAATCACAAGTTCCCCTTTAGTACAGAGTTCAGGAGATTTTCTCCTCTCCAAGGGAGGATTGTATGGATTTGTAATGCTGTCTCAGAGGGAAGTAGATGCGGGTAATTGAACATTTTCAAGGCAGAGGTAAATTGATTCTCTTGCCTGACAAGTATCTAAGGTTATTAGGGATAGGTGGGAATATGGAACTGAGAACAAAAATAGATCAGACATGATTTTATTAAATGGTCTGGAGCAAGGTCAAGGGGCTGAATGGCTTTTGTCTGCTTTCACTTTTTTTTGTTATAGTCTTGGATTTGAAGTTCTCATTCTCATAGCCCATTACATGATGGTCTTTCTCCTTTCAATCTCTGTGGCTTTCTCCAGTGCTATAACTGTCAAAGATCTCTGTGCTCTTATCATGCTAGTCTCTTCCATTTCCCCAATTTTCTCCATTCCTTGTTGACAACAATGGCTTCAGCTTCCTGGCCCTGAGATCTAGAATTTATTCCTTGAATGTCAGTGCCTCCCAATTTCTCACTCTTTTTAAGGAAGTAAATGTGGTCTCTTAGCCATGTTGAAAAGGAAAGGCCAGTGAAATATTATCTCATGAGGGAAAGCCAACTTCCAAAAAGATTAAAGAGAGTCACGAAACAAAGTTGGGAAATTGTATTAACATTGCATTGATCTTTTGAATCTGTATGCCAAATTTTAACTGTGATACATTGTTGTTGTTCTTGAAGAAGTGGGTCCCACTTCTGAGATCTTGTCTTTTCTTCTTGGTTCCCAAACAATTAGAATTAAAAGTTAAAGTGTCAGATTAAACCAGCCCACTATTTTTTTTGGTGTGTTGGAATGTGAGACGCGCACATGCACCAATTTGCGGGATTCGCATGTGCGTCTCCCACCACCAGAAAGCAGGCGCAGTCGGGACCAAGCTGGAAACCAGCGGGAGGGCAAGATATGTGATTTAATCTATTTGTAATGTAGTTAGAATGTGATTATCGGGCTCAGGACTGAATTCTCTGGGCCCGATAACATCTCCCACCCAGGAGTACTTCACTCTAGTGGGGTTCCCTACTTTCAGGGAACTACTGAGAGATGCTGGTGGAGTGAAGGAGGGGAAATATGGACCTCCTGGGGTTAGGTGGCAGATAGCGTGGTGCCTCCTGGGCATTGGCACCATGGCAGTGCTAGCCTGTGCACACTGGCACTGCCCATCAGGCATTGGACAGTGCCAAAGGGGTCGGACCGGGGTGTACGGGGTGATCTGTGTGGGTTAGATTGGGGGTCCCGTTGCCACTCTGCATTAGGATTGATTGGGGCTGGAGGCAGCCCAGCGATTGGGGCTGGCTGGAGGTGGGGGGGTGTGGGTGTTGTCTGCCTCCCTTTGGTGGGGGGGGAGGCTCTGACAGGGTGGGGGAGGAAATTGTCACTGTTGAGGAGGTAGGGGGCAGTCAGGCTGGAGATTGCGATGGTATGGGATAACAGGGAGGTTGGGGCTGGCCCGGAAATGCTTGTGGGGGCCGTGAACAGGTCATGAAGGGTCCAGAGGGGCAGCACCATGAGGTTACTGGGTTGGCTAGTGATTGCATTGACCAGCAAACAGCAGGCTGACAGTTCAGTGCCACTGCGCATGTGTAAAGCTCTGGAACTGTCAGCCTGTGGCGTGAATAGGCCCCACTACCCCTGCCCCCCCACCCCCATTCAACCTTTAATAATATTAATGGTTGTGGCTTCTGCAGTGCAGAGTGCGGGAGATTTGAATCTGAACTCTCACTGAAGAAAAACAACTGTGAATTATGCCATTTTTCCTGCCAGTTCAGCACTTAGAATTTCTTTAGGGAGAATTGCCCCCATTATCTCAAAACTGTCTTTATCCCAAGTTACATTTCATTCTTCATCTCATCCAATGCCTTAACAAGAAACATTTTCTCTTTCTTTCAAGTGTTAAGGAACACTAGCTCCAGCAAGTCAGCAATACCAACGCCCATACAGGAACCTCCCTCCCTTCCTGTTGCTTGGGCGTGATCCCCACAAGCCCAGCTCTTGCCATGTATTCACCATACCCTCTGACCTTTTTCTTCTCTGAGGCTGAATATGCTGTACTTAACAAAGGACTTGCCGTCGTATCCTTATTCCTTCCGTGTCTGTGTGGATTCTTCAGTTTCCTCCCACAGTCCGCAAAATGTTCTGGTTAGGTGGAGTGGCCATGCTAAAATTCTCAATGTACCCGAACAGCTGCCAGAGTGTGGCAACTAAGGGATTTTCACTTCATTGTAGTGTTAATATAAGCTTTTTTATGACACTTTTAAATGAACTTTAAACTAAAGTCCTCAACTCAATGAATTGCAGGCTTGACATGATGCTGAACGCTACTTCACCTTCATCTCTGTGCTCACTTGTTTGTAAGAAGTCTCACAACACTGGGTTAAAGTCCAACCAGTTTATTTGATAGTAAACCCACAAATCTCCACTCACATTGTTTGCATCTTTAAGACTGTAATAGAGGTTAGCTGCAAAGACTTTCATTCTAATCAGTATTCTGTAAACTGTGTGTGCCATTATATGCCCTTCTCTGATCAGAACTTTTCACACACGTGACAAAGGAACAGCATTTCCAAAAGCTTGTGGGTTTACTATCAAATAAACTGGTTGGACTTTAACCTAGTGTTGTGAGACTTCTTACTGCGTTTACCCCAGTCCAACATCGGCAACTCTACATCATTCTCACTTGTTTGGACAGGAGTCCTGCCCATCCCCACTCCCCCCAGCCCTACCACCACCATTCAAAAGATTCTTTCACCCATCTCCAGCATCCTCCCTCCATCTGGTGCCCGCCCTGCAGCATTTTATCTGCTCATGATCTTTTCATGGAGAACTATTGACTTGACATCAGCCGTCTCAATTTCTCTGCTCCTCTTATTCACTCTAACCTGTCTTCTTCTAAACTTATTGCAATTTACTCCCTTACAGGCTTTTGTCATCAAACTAGCTGAGAAGGGTGGTGCTGCTGATGTCTGGCATACTGTGAAAATCCTGACTTCCAAGTTTGACTTTAATACAAACACACATTAACAAGAGATACCTAACCACCAGATTGTACCTTTACTTACTTGCCACCAAGGGGAAAGTGCCTGACGCAAAGGTCAAGACACCACCCCACAGGACAAAGAAACTCATTGACCTTTATACCTTTTTTGTTAAGCCAAACCCTAGCTGGACATAATTCAATAAAAAGTGTAACACATTACATACATTGCTTATCAATCCAATAGGAACAAATGGCTGAGATTTGTACCGATACCTGACAGGTGAATGACGTCTCAAAGGACGGCAGCATGTTATCATCAATCTTTGTCA
Source organism: Carcharhinus amblyrhynchos (assembly GCF_965287045.1). NCBI lineage: Eukaryota > Metazoa > Chordata > Chondrichthyes > Carcharhiniformes > Carcharhinidae > Carcharhinus > Carcharhinus amblyrhynchos. The sequence continues at coordinate 73,961,589 of NC_137336.1, read as the reverse complement.
GTTCCCATTGAGTCTCTCCTTCTATAGCTCTTTTGTTAATGACATTAATGTTCTTTTAACTCTGTTTCGATTCAAAACTGTCAAGGCAGCCTCATTAAACCTTGTCCTGTCTCAGTTGTTTTCACTGATAACGTGTCTGGAAAAACAATTAAATCTTCTTTATGACTTCGTGATTCTAACACTTTGATACCTTAAAGCTGTAATATAAACAGGGCCTAGTTTTAAGGCTGATAAAATTGGATGTCCTAGATTAAAGAATTGGGTATATTGAAATCAAATACGGTCAAATCTTGGGCAGGCCAATTGTACAATACACAACCCTGGCTGGGCCTGATTCATCAATCACCCATCAAAGATCATTGCACTCTACTGATACTTAACAGGAGATCATTGCACCCCATTGAAATACACCGGCCTATTGTTAGAAACCCAGATCGGGCCAGACTTGCTGTCACTGCGAGTTCCTGCAGTTGGCTTAATCTGATAACAGGTTACATGTAAGCAACAGCATAGAGATGGACACCTGGGGGTGGACCCTGGTGTTCTGTCAGGCAGACATCAAGAAACCCACTGGGTGTTGGAACCCTCTCCTAGGACCTCATTGGCCAGAAGCCAGAGAAGTTTCTGGAAAGGCAAGCAGGCAGGGGATAAACGGACACATTTTCAGACACCAGCAGCGAAGACTCAATGAAGGAGGCGGCCCTTCACCATCTGGAAGACTGACCAGAGAAGAAAGAAGCTGCTATTGACACTCACCTTCATGATGACAGGCCAAAGAGACTCAGAGAATTGAGCCTGCAGTTTTAACCAAACCATCTTTAAATCTGGGGTATCCTCTTATTTTATATGGGTAATTTAAGGGTTAGTAGCATTGTTATCAATAAACTTGTTGAACCTTTAATTGTGTTTGTTCTTTGTCCATCTTGCAAATAAGGGCACCGGGGTAAAACATTGGAGTAAGCAAACTGGTCGGAAGTATCTGAGAATTAACAGGTACAACAGTGGAGATCCAGATGTGACTTTGATAAGAAGTGATACGTTGCTACGAAGTTGAACCTTCAACCCAGTATTCTCCAACACTCTGTCTGAGCCTGGATTAAGAGGGCAGGTGCCCCACGTGACAGTCAGTCTTAAGTGAGTGAAGGACTAATACAGATTCGACCAGTAAATTGGGCCATAAACTCGGTGTCTGTAACACAAGGTTCTTAAGAACAGTCTAGGGAATTTGGGTAAAATCTATGGGAGGGAATTTAATGAAAACTGGACCCCTACCCTGATCCCTTACCTATACTCAAGTGACGAATCCTGAAAGGAAATAATTATGGCCTGACATGCCGAAAGGAGGAAGTCCTCCATTTATATTTGAATCATAAGTGGCCCAAATGGGTGCAGTGGGGTGATGCCCCAAAACTGGATCAGGGATCCGAGGGAGAGAATTGTTGGAGTCGTGCCCGTAAGGAATTGGGTAAAAGGGCTCCCAAGCTTAGGAAGGCAATTGCGATTGCCAGTTGTCTCAAAAAGCTCTTTGGTAGAGAAGCAGAGATTATCCCGGTTAAACGGGACAGAGAGGCCCAGGTAACCCAACTAAAGCAGGAGTTAATGAGTGCTACCACATGCATACAACATTTGGAAGCGGAAGTAGATACACGAGAGGAAAGGAACCAGATTAATATGATACACATGAGCCAGTTCCAGGCTCAATGTGATAAAATCTACCAAAAGACACAGCATACTGTCAGTGAGAGAAAGGCTGCGCTGCAACAGGTAGAGGAATTTAAACATAAATGCAACGATCTTCAGGCTGCAGTAAAAGTTTTATGCCAAACAGGAAAAACAAATACAGCTTGTTCAACAGACCACTCCAAATGCCTCCGTGAAATTTCAGATTTAAAATCACAACTAGCTAAAAAAAAGGGGTGTAAGGTGTGCATATACCTCCAAAACAGGAGATAGTAACCCAGGGGTAGAGTGGAGGGATTTAGAAGAGGTTGCCTGCCATTTTGCAACAGCTAGTTTCACTGCTGACTGGGGACCCCCCACCTCCCTTCCTGGTAGTGGAACCTATGGCACCACCTAATCCAGTCCCCAGCTCGGAAAACTCAGTGTCAGCTCCTAGTCCTATTCCCATCCCAATAAGCCCAGTTCCTGTACCGATGAATCTGGTCACTACCCAATGACAGGACAGACAGAACCACAGTGTAACTTACGTAACTCCATACACCATGACACAGCTCACTGACATAGTTAAAGCAATGGAGTATTTGAACCCTCTGGGGATCCACATGCTCTCCCAGGTCACCCAACATTGTGTTTTAAATGGCCTAGATGAGGCAGATGAGGTTAAACTTATTCTGTAAAGTTTAAGTCCTGACGTCTGTTCCGCTCTACCCGAGCCCCAGAATGTGGCCGGGGGAACCCTACCAGAAATGAAGGCAGCCATTCTGGCTGCCATAGGCTACAATGGGGATGACCCAGTACAAGGCTTAAACAGCTGCCAACAAAAGAGAGGGGAGCACCCAACAGCCTATGCTGGCTGAATATGGAACCAATTTGTTGTGGTTTTCGGCCAATTAAATCAAGTCCAATTAAATGCACACCACCAGTCCACATGGATCCAGACCCTGATAGTGCACATCACCGAGGGGAGTCAGAAAGCCTGTGAGAATTTTGACCCTGATGATAATACACATACAGAAGCCTGGGCCATCCACAAAATGACTCACGTGTGGGAACGGGAAGTCAGACAAACAGACACTCCCAAGCCCACAAAATGTGGAAAAATGAACCCGATCCACACAGACCCAGCCCCTGTTTGGCATAACGAAGGGGTAGGTGGAAACAGGGGACAGGGAAGCTCAGGGCCCCCATCCCCATATACCCCTGCCAATCATCAATACAAAAAACTGCAGCCCCGTTCAGAACTCCAATATATTCCCAACCCCAAGTACAGAGAACAAGACCAAGCCACTTCCAGATATCTACCCCCACAAGCGCAGTGTGACAACTGTGGCCAGATCGGCCATTTTGCCAGGGAATGTAGAGCCCCACCCAGCCAGACCCCACGACCACCCCAACAATTGCACAGAGGAGAACCCCAACCCACGTCATCAGAAGGACTGCCAGACAGTACATCACAACCCCAGTGGATGCCTCTGACATCCCTTTCAGCCTCTACCCCCAATTAGACTCTGCACCGTAAGCATGACTGTGCCAGACCTCCCCAACTTGTTTTGCAACACTGAATGAGATAGTGCAGGGAGACCGCTTGTAAAAGGCAAAGTAGGAGGCTGCCCCATTGAGTTCCTATGGGACACTGGAGGATCCCTTACCACCCTTAACACATCCTGTGGCCTCAGCTGTACTTGGCCTACCAGGAAAACAATAACGTTAAGTGGCTTTATGGGACATTTTCAGGACGGTTTAGAAACAGATCCATTAGAATTTCAACTTGGTGATATAATATGTCATCACCCAGCTATCTTGGTTAAACTCTACCCAGGGGCAGAGCACATTCTAGGGTCCGATCTGATGAGAAAATGCAACCTATCGTTTGACCCCACTAATTGTTGCATTTGGCTAAAGCCAACCACCTGTCAGTCCCCAGTTGAGGTGGCCACTGGCAGATACATAGACCGAATCTCTACTTTTGAAGAATTGTGGATCAGGCCCACAGAAATGACAGAGGACCCTGAAGCACAGGGTATATTAGCCAAACACACACAGGCATTTGCTAGTCACAAGCATGACTGCGGCTGAATAACAGATGGGGTAATCATAAAAGGTCCTGACCCTAAACCCCAAAGACAGTATGGCTTCCCTAAGCAAGCCAAAGGAGAAGTGGCCAAGGTGATTAGCAGTTCATTAAAACAAGGAGGCCTGCACCCCATTGTTTCCACTAACAACTCCCCAATATGGCTGGTAAGGTAACCAGACGATTCCTGGAGGTTTACAATTGATTATCGAGCCCTAAATCACACCAGCCCAATCACAACCTCCACAGTGGCCACTAGCCCAGAGGCCATGATGAAACAAGCACCGCACACAAAATTTTTCACAGTGTTGGACATCAGTAATGGCTTCTGGTCAATTCCCTTAGATCACCACTGCCAATACAAATTTGCCTTCATGTTCCAGGGACAACAGTACACCTGGACGTGTTTACCCCAAGGTTTTCATGACTCCTCCTCCTTATTTTCACCAGCGCTTACCAAAAGGCTTAGAGGAATTCTCCAAACCAGAATGTTTTGTATAATACGTTGATGATCTCCTCTTACAGACTGAAACAAGAGGGGAACATCTAAAGATGTTGGATGAACTGCTGAACCTCCTCGTGACATTAGGATTAAAGGTAAATCCCAAGAAAGCCCAGATCATGTGATGACAGGTCTCCTACTTGAGTAGGGTAGTGATTGAGGGAAAACATGAGATAGACAGGAAGCGAATCAAAACTGTAACATGCCTTCCCTTACCAAAGGTTGTGAACTCCCTACACTCCTTTCTAGGCTTAGTGGGGTACTGCTGGAACCACATTCATGGTTTCGCCACTAAAGACGCTCCCCTGTCCGAACTTTTACAAGAAAATATCCCGTGGGTCTGGACTGCGCAACACACACCAGCAGTCTCAGACCTCAAACAATCCCTTGCACATATCTCTGCCTTACAGGTACCCAACCCTGAATTCCCCTTTGCCCTTGAAGTAGCGGCCACTTACACCACACTAGCTGTCATGCACCTCCAAGAACGGCACAGATGATTCGGCCCAATTGCTTACATTTCCCACCTACTAACTCCGGTTGAACAAAGATTTTCGGTGTGCGAAACCCACTTATTAGCAGTTTTCTGGGCAGTGCCCTGCTTTAACTATACAGTCGGCTTGAACCCTCTTGCAATATTTAAAGAACAAACCCCATACAACTACTGCTGAATGGCCGAATTAAAGATGGGACAGTTAGTCAAAACTGTATCACGTGGTGGACACTCATGTTACAGGGTCGAGACATTGCGGTTAAACACATCCGGAGCCCCACATTCCTGGCAGACAATGTAACCTACGGCGGGGAGCGCCATGAATGCCAGGTTCCAGCAATAAATGACTCCAAGGGGCCATTTTTGCCAAAGCAAAAAGGGGGAGGAGCCTGGGGAATTGGCCAAACCCAGGCTCAGGACAGTTTAAAAATTTTTGTAGATGGGTCATCCATGGCGGAAGAGGGAATCAGGAGGACAGGATGTGGGATATACGTGGAAGGCCAAGAAGGCAAGCCCCTGTGGGAGATAGCCTTAAAACTTCCAGCACGCATGAGTGCACAAGCTGCAGAACTTGCAGCAATAGCATACATAGTCAGCCATCCTGACCTGCCACACCCACAGACATACACTCCGATAGTATGTACGTCTGCAACAGTTCAACAGACTTCATGCCCCTGTGAGAAGCAAGGGGATTCATATCAGCAGATGGGAAACCTCTACCATCAGCCCCACTGTTAAGATTTATCTTCCAGGCTGCCCAAGGCTGGGAGTATGGCACAATTAAAGTAAAAGCCCTCCACCGCACCTGTCTATTTGGGAAAATAAGGGTGGATGAATTAGCCAAACAGGGTGCTAGAGAGGGGGAATTTTGGCAACCAATGCGAATTGAAGCTATGACTGTTAACCAGTCCAAGGTTGAAGACCTAAAACAAGCCCAGAGCAGTGACCAGGACCTGAAACTAATTTAGGAAGGGGAAAACCCTGCCTCCTTTGAAAAATCGTGAAGCACAATATTGGTACAGGATGGGCTTGTCCTTAAGGACGGCCTATATGTGGTCCCAACCAAAGACCGTAACCAAATCATTTTCCAAAACCACAATGTCCAGGGCCATCAAGGGGCAGGAACCACAAGTAAGCAAATCAACGGATTGTGCTGGTGGCCGAACCTAGAACAGGATGTGCGGCATTACGTCGATAATTGTATCATTTGTGCACAGAACAATCCTGATAAATATGCCCACAAAGGGGAACTGAGACATACTCGCCCTGTAGAAGATCCCTGGACAAATCCCCAGGTTGACTACATTGCTCCCCTACCGCCCGGAGTGGGAGGTTACAAATACATCTTGGTCATCGTAGACACTTTTAGTAAATGGGTGGAAGCTTTTCCAAGCCGCAATAACACAGCCAAGGTCACAGCTGACATCTTAGTGCAGCACATTTCAGTACGCGGGGCCTTCCCCACAGCAGCGATTCAGACCAGGGCACTCACTTCACTGCTTAGGTAATGCAATGCGTAATGGAATTGTTCGGGATAAAGCAACAATTCCACATTGCTTACCACCCCCAATCTAATGGTCTGGTAGAGAGGATTTACCGTACCTTCAAAGATATGATCCATAAGACCTGTCAGCAGAACAATCACTCCTGGAGCAAAGTCCTCCACTTCATATTAATCATAGTGCGCAATTCCGTATCTAGTTCCACCAGATTCACCTCGCATGTCCTCATGACTGGGCGACCTATGTGAGGAATTGAACCTTTACTCGGGCTGGATCTGTCCAGGCCCGAAGTCATGGCCCTTACCCACGAAAATGCCATGAGAGCCATCGTAGAAAACATACAGGCTGCACAACAGGCTGCAGCCGTTAAGATAGGCAAATGGAAGCAGCAAAGTAAGGCCTATTTTGAAGGTAAGAGGTTGGGCAACAGATAATGCCCAGAGTCTTCCAGCACACCACATTTGGTTGCGGGATGAGGGATCTATTGTTATACCGTGCCATAGTTCTCCAACAGCAAGGACACATGCCACACACCCAACATTTCATTTTCAGGCTCTGCAAACTCCATTAAACACTGATTGCCGACCAACCCCTCATATGACACTATTGGGCCTTTATTATTCATTTACTTATTTCTTTGTTTCTTTTTTCTAAAAAAAAGAGGGGTTCATACAACATTCTTGTAATGAAATTGAAAAGAGAGTCAGAAATTAATAAGAATTAACAGGTGCCACCTTGATCTCCCCCAGAACGGTCTACATACTTCTCTGCGATCTGGGACTCCTTGTCTCAGACCGAACCGCAGACACCACTTCAACCAAAGACCAGAACAGCAGCCTACAATACCCCAGATATATGTGGTTCACCCCACCAGATGCAGGCAAATGTGAGGATGGCATCCTATTGGTATACCCCAATAAAAGTATCACCTCTGGGTGTAATAACCAAAGAGTGGTGTACAGGAAAGATAATGGGAGCTCTGATTACTGCTCCCTAAGGACAACCCTCACTAGTGATTGGTGGGCGTACACTAACCATGGGTGCATGGAGCTAGCCTGTCTAGCCTACAGTCCAGAAAAAGGGCTGGAATTAGGAAAGAAGTGCCCCGGTAAGGTTATTCACAATGAGTATATCTAATATGAAATTAAGAATGCGTTAAGACCAACTGTTAACACATCCATTCTCACTAGTCCCAAAACCACCCCAGGGCCCCAAAATGGGTTGATACTAAAACATACAGGGAAAATATTATTCGATTACACACAGTACGAATTGGCACCAGTAGTGGTAGATTTGGCCAGAACAGAATTACCAGACTGGTGTCTCTACCCACTTAGAAAATTGTACCTCCACTCAATCTGACCTTATCTTTTAAAATTACTGGGATCCCCAACACTAATCCAAGCATAGTCCCCTGGGTTCCTCTACAATTATCGTTAGACCAGACCTTGGTCAGAGATTTAAGCCTGCAGTTTTAACTAAACCATCTTTGTGGCTAGTATACTTGAATCTGGGGTACCCTCTTGTTTTATGTGGGCAATTTAAGGGTTAGTAGTGTTATTATTAATAAATTTGTTGAACATTTACTTGTGTTTGTCCTTTGTCCATCTTGCAAATAAGGGCACCGGGGTAAAACATTGGAGTAAGCAAACTGGTTGAAAGTATCTGAGAATTAACAGGTACAACAAAGGAATGTAATTAGCTCATGTTTAGTTTACAGGGCGCTTTGTAGCTATGCACCCTTTTTAACAAAATTTTCTTTGTTCAGTTCTAAAAATGTATCGAAGATATATATTTATACGTGTGGGCTAATCGTTGTATTACACATACTTTTAAAACTACAAAGTGTTTAAAACGCTTAATTACAATTACTAAAACTTGCTCAGCATTGATTTAAAGTAATTTCTGCATCGAAGTTGATTAAATAAAAAAAAAACTAGCACAATCATGGCAATCTTATAAAGCCCCTTCTTTTCCACCTTTCTACAGTACTGACTTCTACCTCTGCTGAGAGTGCCAACTCTCAGACATTTTCTGCCTCCCCTAGGATCATGACTTTACAACTGTTTAAGTTCAGGATCATCCTTTCTTGTACACCCTGCTACGTACTGGCTTAAAAGTCAATTCAGGATATCTTACCTTAGGAATGATATATCAGTCTTTTAGGGAAAGGGTGGAGGGGAGCAGGGATGTTGCAACCATAAGATATAGGAGCAAAATTAGATCATTCAATCATTGCTGAATTTCTCAACCCCCTTCTCCTGACTTTTATTGATCTCTTTACCAGTCAAGAACATATCTATGTCTGTCTTAAATATACTCAGTGACCTGGCCTCTATACCCTTCTGTGGCAATGAATTCCATAGATTCACCATTCTCTGGCTGAAAAAATTCCTTCTTATCTCAGTTCTAAACGCGGAGGCGTTTAGAGTAGCTAAGAGTAGTGGGCGAGAAGAGGATTGGGAGAGGTTCAAATGTCAACAAAGATTGACAAAGAATTTGATAAAGAAGGGTAGGAGAAACTATGAAGCTGGGCTAGCGCTTAATATAAAGAACAAAGAACAAAGAACAAAGAACAACCCAGCACGGGAAACAGGCCCTTCGGCCCAACGAGCCCGCGCCGCCGCATCACCCTACACCTATTTTACCCTGCATGTCTACGAATGGGACCCTACTCAGTCAGATTCAGGGAAGAAATAGTGTCAATTTGGTGGAAACCGATTAGCCTAAGAGCACATCTTTGGGGTGTGGGAGGAAACCAGAGCGCCCGGAGGAAACCCACGCAACCACAGGGAGAATGCGCAAACTCCCACAGACACAGGCCCAAATCCATGTGTCTGCACAGCTAGCAGTGCGAGTCACTGAGCTGTTGTGGCGCCCGTCTATCGGTCCAGGATCAAGCACACACACCGACATGAAGTACTAGGCCACTCCTGGACTTCCAAGAGCAGCCCACGCACGACCCGCCGTGTGCATGCCCCTCGCTTGACACGAGGTGGACCTCCACCTGTGGAATAAAGACAAAAAATATTAATCATACAGCCTGCCCTTCCGGTGTCTCCCGAGGTTTAACCCTATTTAATAAAAAAGGATAGCAAGAGTTTTTATAAATATATAAAAAGGAAGAGGCTGGCTAAGGTGAACGTTGGACCCTTAGAGGATGAGAAGGGGGACTTAGTGGTAGGGGATGGGGAAATGGCTGAGGTCTTGAATAACTTTTTTGTTTCGGTCTTCACGGAGGAGGACATGAATAATTTGCCGGGTGTTAGAGATGGAAAGGTGGTAGGACTGGAGGGTCTCAATGACATTATTGTTACTAGAGAGGCGGTGCTCGACAGACTGGAGGGACTGATTGTGGACAAGTCCCCAGGACCGGATGGAACGCATCCAAGGGTTCTGAAAGAAATGGCGGAGGTGATAGTGGATGCCTTGGTGGTTATATTCCAAACGTCGCTGGATTCCGGGGAAGTGCTGGAAGATTGGAAAACGGCTAATGTTACGCTGTTGTTTAAGAAGGGTGCCAGGCAAAAGGCAGGGAATTATAGGCCGGTTAGTTTAACGTCTGTTGTAGGTAAAATGTTAGAATCCGTCATCAAGGAGGAAATAGCGAGGTATCTTGAGGGGAACTGCTTGATAGAGCAGACGCAGCACGGTTTCGTTAAGGGGAAGTCGTGTCTGACAAATTTACTGGAGTTCTATGAGGATGTGTCTAGGGCGGTGGATAGAGGAGAGCCGGTGGATGTGGTCTTTCTTGATTTTCAGAAGGCGTTTGACAAGGTACCTCACAAGAGGTTATTGCAGAAGGTCAGGGGACATGGAGTTGGGGGTAGGGTGTTAGGGTGAATAGAGGATTGGTTGTCAAATAGGAGGCAGAGAGTGGGGGTCAATGGGTGCTATTCGGATTGGCGGTTGGTGACTAGTGGAGTGCCCCAGGGGCCGGTGCTGGGGCCTCAGCTATTTACCATTTATATAGATGATCTGGACGAGGGAACCAAGTGTATGGTGTCGAAATTTGCTGATGACACCAAGACTGGTGGAATGGCAAACTGCGCGGAGGGTGTGGAGCGTCTGCAGAAGGATCTAGATAGGCTGTGCGAATGGGCCAGGAACTGGCAAATGGCATTTAATGTTGGCAAGTGCGAGGTGGTCCACTTTGGTAGGAGTAATGGTAGGAAGGATTATTACTTACATGGCGAAAAACTGCAGCAGACGGCGGTGCAGAGGGACCTCGGGGTCCTTGTGCATGAGTCGCAAAAACCCAGCTTGCAGGTGCAGCAGGTGGTCAGGAAGGCAAATGGGATGCTGGCCTTCATAGCGAGGGGGATTGAATATAAAAGTAGGGAGGTCTTGCTGCGGCTGTATAGGGCATTGGTGAGGCCGCAGCTGGAGTACTGTGTGCAGTTTTGGGTGCCGTACTTATGCAAGGATATTTTGGCCTTGGAGGGAGTGCAGAGGAGGTTTACTAGGCTGATGCCGCAGTTGAGGGGGTTGAGCTATGAGGAGAGGCTGAATAAACTAGGCTTGTACTCATTAGAGTTTAGAAGAATGAGGGGAGATCTCATTGAGACATACAAGATGATGAATGGGATGGATAGGATAGAGGTGGAGAGACTCTTCCCGCTCAGAAAGGACAATAGGACTAGGGGGCACAGCCTCAAGATAAAGGGGGGGCGGTTTAGAACGGAGTTGAGGAAGAACTCCTTCACTCAAAGGGTTCTGAACCTCTGGAATTCTCTGCCCGTTGAAGTGGTGGAGGCTACCTCGCTGAATATTTTTAAGATGCGGGTTGATGGGTTTTTGATAAGAGAGGGGATTAAGGGTTATGGGGAGAGGGCGGGAATGTGGAACTGAGCCACGACAGATCAGCCATGATCTTATTGAATGGCGGGGCAGGCTCGAAGGGCTAGATGGCCTACTCCTGCTCCTATTTCTTATGTTCTTATGTTCTAAACGGTCATCCCTTTATTCTGAGGTTGTGCCCACAGATCCTAGTCTCTCCAACTAATGGAAACAACTTTCTCATGCTCACTTTATCCTGGCCTTTCAGTATTCTGTAAGTTTAAATGAGATCCCCCGAACTTCCCCTCCACCCCCCAACCCCTCATTCTTTTAAACTCCATTGATTACAGACTCAGAGTCCTCAAATGCTCTTCATACATCAAACTTTTCATTCCTGGGATCATTCTCATGAACTTCCTCTGGACCCTCTCCAGGACCACCACATCCTTCTTTAGATATGTGGCCCAAAATTGCTTGAAATACTCCAAATGTGGTCAGACAAGAGACTTATTAAGCTTCAGCAGTACATCCTGCTTTTGTATTGTAGTCCTCTCAAAATGAATTCTAACATTACATTTGCCTTCTGAACTGCCAACTCAACCTGCAAGTTAACCTGAATAGAATGTTAAAGTTGTGAGTGCTGTTTATTCACAGAATGATGCCAGGGCTGAAAGACTTAAAACCTGAAATAGATTGCATAGACAGGGATCTGTTCCCCCATGATTATGGAAGAGTAATGTGTTGTAAAAATCAGTCTGTTTTAACCCTTATACGATGGACAAATAACTTTGAATAGACATCTTATTAGTACAAACAATATTTATTTAAACCCACACAATCAATAATCACCCACCCGACCAACAATAAGTTATCTTATAGAAAATACTAGAATTCAAGTACAATACAAGACCTTGACTTAACTTTGCGTGACTGACAAGTCCCCAAACAGATAGTGGCCTTTATCTCTGCACTGGTCTTGGTAGTTGTCTGCGTAGTCTGGTCCTTTAGCCTGGTGTGGTACCCTGGCTCTGGTCTTCTTTCTTTCCTCCCTTCTCAGGTGTGGTGGCTCTCCGTCGTTGTAGCTTGTTCGTGGGGTCAGAGAGAGAGAGATTCCTGGTTGTGCAGCAACCTTTATACCCCGTTTGGTTTCACGCCCTTTTTTTGGCCATTGCCAATCAATCGATCAGGACTTGATCACCCTGATCGATAAGAGTCCAATCAGGTGCTACCACACTGATCTCTGGGTGTGTCCCTGGCGGCCATGCCTGTATGTGTTGTAGGCACATAGGTCACATACCTTCCTCCTAAATAAGGATTCACGGTGCCTTTACGTCTGGCACACAACCCAGTGTGATCAGAAAGTCTCTTTCATCCTGGAGATGGCCCATATCCTGTGTATTCACTCATCAGGGTTACAGCCTGTTTGTCTGTCTTTAAACTGCAGCCTGTCGGTTTAGTCTCTTGCCCAGTTGTCCCGGAGTGCTTTACAAAACGCTATTTTAGATGGCCTGTTTGGCTACAAATGGCTGATCTAAACGAACTGTATAAAATAATTGAAAAAAATGATAGGGAAGAAAGTTAAAGTCTTTTTTTTTCTGACCAGGGCATTCAGAACAAGGAGATATCACCTTAAAACACAAATTAGGGCATTAAGGCCTGATGTCATGCATACTTCTTCAATCAAATAATGGCGAAAAGTTGGAAGCCTTTCCCGCCAAAAAAAGTTACTAAATATTCCAATACTATGTTTGATGGACTTGTTTTAAGCAAGGGTATTAATAATTACAGAACCAGGGAAAGTATCAGCCATGAGTTAAGTGAATGCTAGAATAGGATTGAGCTGAATTAGACCATAAGACATAGGAGCAGAATTAGGCCACTCAGCCCATCAAGTCTGCTCCACCGTTCAATCATGGCTGACACTTTTCTCATCCCCATTCTCCTGCATTTTCCCCATAACTTCTGATCCCCTTATTAATCAAGACTCTATCTATCTCTGTCTTAAAGACACTCAGTGACATGGCCTCCACAGCCTTCTGTGGCAAAGAGTTCCACAGATTCACCACTCTCTGGCTGAATAAATTCCTCCTCAGCTCTGTTTTAAAGGATTGTCCCTTCAACCTGATGTTGTGCCCTCTGGTACTAGCTTTTCCTACTAGTGGAAACATCCTCTCCACCTCCACTTTATCCAGGCCTCACAATATCCTGTAAGTTTCAATAAGATCCCCCTCATCCTTCTAAACTCCAATGAATACAGACCCAGAGTCCTCAGCCGTTCCTCATACAAAGAGTTCTTCATTCCAGGGATCATTCTTATGAACCTCCTCTAGACTCTGTCCAAGACCAACATATCCTTCCTTAGCTATGGGGCCCAAAACTGCATTCAATGCTCCAAATGGGGTTGGACCAGAGACTTATACAGCCTCAGAAGTATATCCCTGCTCTTATATTCTGGCCCTCTCAACATGAGTGCTAACATTGCATTTGCCTTCCTAATTGCTGACTGACCCTGCATGTTAACTTTAAGAGAAACTTGAACAATGACTCCCAAATCCCTTTGTGTTTCTGATTTCCTAAGCATTTCCCCATTTAGAAAATAGTCTATGCCTCCATTCCTCCTTCCAAAGTGCATAACCTCACACTTGCCCACATTGTATTGCATCTGCCACTTCTTTGCCCACTCTCTTAACTGTCTAAGTTCTTCTGCAGCCTCCTCGCCCCACTTCCTCAATACTACCTGTCCCTCTACATATCATCTGCAAATTTAGCAACAGTGCCTTCAATTCCTTCTTCCAAATCGCTAATGTATATTGTGAAAAGCTGTGGTCCCATCACCCCTGAGGCACATCACTTGTCACCAGCTGCCATCCTGAAAAAGACTCCTTTATTCCCACTCTCTGCCTTCTGCCAATCAGCCAATCCTTTATCCATACCAGGATCTTACCCTTAACACCAACTCATAACTTACTGAACAGTCTCCTATGTTGAAATGTAACCGGTGACAACTTTGTATTCATTGTAATGTGACCAATGGGAATGAGATGTAAGGGTCAGCTGACCCAGTAAACAATGGAGCCAATTACAGAGTGATGAAATAGTTAGTTGACCAGCTGATTCATTATAAATAAGAAACTATGTAGAATAGTAGAGAGCTTGGAGTGGTCTAAGGCAAGGCTCCAAGTTTGGAATAATAATGTTTCTTTATTAAACCATTTCTTTGATTTAAAAGTTGGAGTAAGTTTCATTGTATTTTCATTATCTGCATTTCTGAAGTGTTCCTTCTGAAGAAACATCCTATGAGGCACCTTGTCAAAGACCTTTAGGAAATTTAAATAAATCACATCCCTGGCTCTCCTTTATCTAAGTTCTTTGTTACCATCTCAATGAAGAGAGAGCTCTAACAGATTTGTCAGACATGACCTCCCATTGTTGGAACCATACTGATTCAGTCCTATTTTGTCATGCACTTCCAAGTATTCCGCAATCTTTAATAATGGACTCTAAAATCTTGTCAATGACTGAAGTCAGGCTAACTTGCCTATAATTTCCTGCCTGCTGCCTCCTTCCCTTCTTAAACAGCAGTGTTGAATTAGCTACTTTCCAATTATTGGAGACCCTTCCTGCCTCCAGTAATTCCTGAAAGATCACCACCAATGCCTCCACAATTTCCTCAGCTATCTCTTTAGAACCCTGGGATGCAGTCCATCTGGTCCAGGTGATTTATCCAACTTCAGATCTTTCAGTTTCCCCAGAACCTTCTCCTTAGTGATGGCCACGACACTCACCTGTACCCCAATTCTCCTGGAGCTCTCCCACTGGGGTCTTCCACCATGAAGACTGATGCAAAGTAGCCATTCAGTCCCTCTGCCATTTCTTTGTTTCCTATTATTACTTCTCCAGCCTCATTTTCCAGTGGACCAATGTCTATTTTTGCCTCTCTCACCTTTTATATATTGAAAAGAAAAACTCTTCCTATCTTCTTTTATTTTACTAACCTACTCCTGTTTGATAGAGTGGAACTTTATGGCTCCTCGGGCGAAATGTGGTGAAATGTTCAAAAGTCCAAATACATCAGCGAGACCATAAAATCATGTCAGCATTAAATTTCACCCATAGACTTATTTCACTACTTTATAATTGTATTAAATAGTAGTCCTTGTATGCAGATGATTGTGCCATCTTGAACTTCTAAATTCATATATAGGATTTACACTGAATGTTTCACGTTCTTTCAGATGTAAACTGATAACAAATATCTGGCAGATTGTTAGGCAGCAACAAAGGAGGGCATATGAACCTATGAAATAGGACAGGCATTGGATATTCAGCTTCAGGTATGCTCCACCATTCAATAAGATCATGGCTAATCTGTTTATTTTGAATTCCATAAATCATCTACCCCCGGTAACCTTTGATTCTCATGCATAACAACTAAATATCTACCTCCTCTTCTGCCTCCACCATCTGCTGATGCACAGAGTTCCAAAGTTACACAAATCTCTGTGGAAACTTAGTCATTGAAAACAGTGTGAAAAAGGCAAGTAACAAAGCCAATATCATTTATTCTGAGCTTAGTAAAGAGAGAGCAATATTGAAACCCAATTATTAAGTGCTACAAGTAAAGGTTTTAGTGATTTTTAGAAAATAGGTAATTCCTTCAAGTAGCAATTTGTGGACTATTGCAGTGATGTGGGGAATGATAAAACAGAGAAGGCAAACCAGGATTGTGTGAGTTGACAAACATTATTGATGTATCTGAACTGAATTGTTCTAAATTTAGTTGAAAATTGTCAGTTAATCAGTTTATAAGTATCAAGCTTAACTATTCCCTTCATAATCTTATATGTTTCTTTCAGATCTCCACTCATACTTCCGAATTCCAATGAGTATAGCCCCAGTCTACTTAGTCTCTCCTCATAATCCAACCCCCTCTACTCCAGAATCAACCTAGTGAATCTCCTCTGTACCCCCTCCAGTGCTAGTATATCCTTTCTCAAGTAAAGAGACCAAAACTATGTACAGTACTCAAGGTGTAGCCTCACCAGCACCTTATACAGCTGCAACATAACCTCACTGCTTTTAAACTCCATCCCTCTTGCAATGAAGGACAACGTTTCATTTGCCTTCTTATTTACTCAATCCATACAAAAGAGGAGGACATTCAGCTCTAATAATATCATTGTCGCCATGTATCCTAATTCTATCCACCTGCTTTGGCTCCATACCCCATAATACACTTGCCTGAGAATTATATTACCAATCATTTTTCTAAACTTATGAATTTAGCTAGAATGCTTTCTGGAGTGAGAGCTCCACACTTTCACTGTCTTTGAGTAAAAATAAAGTTTGCTCACACTTCTCCTTAATGGACTAGCTCTAATTTTAAGCTGATGTTTCTTGATCTATACTCCTCCAGCAGCACAATAAAATTTCTGACAACATCCATGCTATCAATTCCTTCCAAACCCGATTAGGGACAGAACTACTTTGAAATCTTTTCCTGAATTTACATGTCAATCTTTGCTGAGCCAATTACCAGTTTGAACTACATTTCCCATAAAGCCTTTGACACTGCACCTGCGTACTGAACAGCAGCAGTATGCAATCAGGGATACCCAGACTGCGATGCCTGATGGTAGTTGTAGTTATGACGCAGCAGAATTCAGAAGTTCCAAACTGAGAAAGTAGGCAGAGCCCGTGTAAATCTCAGACTCAGGTGGCTGGAACCAAGATTGCAGCTGTTTATCGAGCTCTACCTCAACCCACTTCTTTACGTTCCCTTCCATCACCACCCCCCCCAGCTCCTGCCCCCTTCCCTTCCATCACCCCTCACAATCGCCTCCTTCATCATCATCCCTCAATTTCCCTATTTCACACCCAATTCTCACCTCCATCTTCCTATTTAATACCCTCATCCCTCTCCCCATCACCCCCAATTCACCCTCCTTTCTGCACCATCCACCCTCTCAGCAGCAGAGTGGCGAGCAGTGCCAGGGATCCGGGTTTGATTCCCGTCTTGGGTCATTGTGCAGAGTCTGCACGTTCTCCCTGTGTCTGTGTGGGTTTCCTCTGGGTGTTCAGTTTCCTCCTACAGAACAAAAGATATGCTGGTTAGGTGCATTGACCATACTGAATTCTCCCTCAGTATATCCGAACAGGCTTCGGGGTGTGGCAACTGGAAGATTTTCACAGTAACTTAATTGTGGCCTTAATGTAAGCCACTTATGACACTAATAAACCCTCCTTCATGTCCCATCTACCCTCCTTCTTGCACAAGTCAGAAAATGTTGATTTTGGAAGTGAGAATGTGTGTGTGTGTGTGTGTGTGTGTGTGTGTGCTTTCAAAGAGCAGCACCCATCACAGTAGGATGTGGCCACAGGAGTGTACAACCAGCTCGCTGGGAGAGAAGTGCAATCTCCAGGTAAATCTCTTACTCAAGCATTGAGATGAGGTTAATTCAGTTCACTTTTAAGCCTGCATTGCTGCAAAGAGAACAATGCATTTGATTTACTGATCAATATCCTTTCTTCCTTTCTGTTACAAGCAGGATTGAATCATGGCAATGGCCTCTATATAGAATCTCAGCAACAGGGTTGTAAACCCGTGAGGCTTTCCAACCTAATAACGTCAGAACAACTGCCTCAGGCAAGGTAGTTGGGTCTCTATTGTTCACATGCTGCCACTTCTCACTGTGCAGGAGCATAGCACCACAAAGCAGGAAAGAACGGCCCCCTCTTCCATGATTAGTTCAGCAGAGTAATCAACATTAAATTCTGGAAGGGATTTCAAAGTAGTTTTGCACCTTATTGTGAGAGACTCATTCATCATTTTGGGGCCACTGTCATTTGGAGGCTTAGTTTCATTGTAAATCCACCTGGTCAATGCTGGGATGTTGGCCTTAGTGAAAACCCTGACACTGGTGTGCCTATCCTGCCATTGGAATTGCAGGATTTTGCAAAGACATTGCTGGTAGTGCTTCTACAGGATTTTGAGGTGCCTGCTGTACATAATCCAACTGTGTGTTCCATATAGGAGGGCAAGTAGAAGACAATGAGCTTGGTGCTAAGATTGAGAACCTAGTCTTTACACTCTTCCTTGGTGTGATATATTGTAAACCAATGCATATCCGCACAGTATGTCGCATGATTATGTGGTGACATCGTCAGAAGCATTTGGGAGATTTTTCCTCTCATCCATTCTGGATTGCAAGCAACAGCTGTTGAATAATGCTCCACTAACTGTTTAAGTAATCCACTGTGTGGCAATCTTTCATTCTTTATCTTTGCTGTTAAAGTGAGGTGATTATTTTAGTGTACAACATTTAGGCAACCAAAAATTGTGTTGGTACAATGAAGGCGGTGTTGAACTTCATTATTGATGTCTGCCTTTGTTAACAGCAGACTCCCAAGGCATGCAAAGTAATCCATGTTGTCCAGAGCTGGTTGATTTTGATAACCTGGGACAGTGCTGTACAGTGGGGGCAAGTTGGTAAAATATTTTTTGTCTTATGGGTATTTGGAGACAGGCTCATGCTCTCATACATCTCAGTGAACATGTTAATGATGGTTTGGACTTCAGCCTCTAAGTGTGCGCAGATGCAAGGATTGTCTGCAGTTCAATGACAGAATATGGGATGACATTAGATCTGACCTGCAGACAGGGGAGATTGAGCAGATGTCATAATACAGTAAGACCACGAAAAATAGAAACTGGAGTAGGCATTTGATCCTTGAGTCTGGTCTTCCTTTCAATAGATTCACTGTTAACCCAATATTCTTCACATGTTCTTTCTCCATAATCCATAATTCCCTTACCAATCAAAAATCTATCCACTTTAGCCTTAAAAATACACAAAGACTTTACCACCCACAGTCCCCTGTAACAATAAGTTCCAAAGACTCTCAACCCTCAGAGAAGAAATTACTCCTCTCAGTCCTAAATTGGCACCCCTTTATTCTGAGACACTGCCCTCTGGTCCTAGGCACTCCCAAAAGGGGAAACATCCTCTTAGCATTTAATCTGTCAAGCCCTTCTCTTATTTGTTCTGTAGTTTAGCTCCCCCGCAGCAGGAAATTGCTGAGATTGAGAATGGAACATTGCAGCAAGAAAGATTGAGAAGATGGTGAGATGACATAGCCTTACTTGATCACACATGAGTTAGATCTGTGTCAGGATTACTGCTTGCATATCATCGTGGAGCAGACTGAGGTTGGTGACAAACTTTTGAGGTAGCTAAAATAGAGACGGATGCTCTATGATCTCTCTTGGTTGATGGTGTTGAAGTCCTTTGGGCTAAAGAAGGTCGTATCCTGCATTCTCTTGTAGTTGCAGTGTGGGGAAGATCATAGTATTGTGCCTCTTGGTAGGTGGAATCTTCATTCCATCTCTGGGAGTATTTTTGTGATCCTTGTGGATGCCAGCAGGAAAATTTCTTTAGTTAATGCAGTCAGAGTTGTCACCTTTCTTGAAGGTGGCCACTGACTGAGTCCCATGCACATACCCAACTGATCCAGTCATGGAGCATAACCTCATTAATCCAGCCCCTTACCCACTCCCAACTGACCCAGTCCCACACCCCATTAAGCCAGTCCCACATCCAGCTGATCCAGCCCCATACTCGCACCTTACTGAGCCAGATCTACACTCATTGACCCAGATCCACACCGACTCCCGCGTTCAGTGAATCATTGACCTGGTAATTTGGCAATTATTCCATAATACGTTTCCATTACTCTTTTATGTTGTGCATTTTGGATCTTCATGACTTACCACATTTTTCTCATGTTCCTCTCATTCTTTTCATATCTCTGACCTCTACTGCTGACAGTTACCTTTCACCTGATTTTTCTGACTTGTTCTGTGAAAGTTCTTCCATTTTGAATCACTTTATTTTTGCTACTATTGTCTTTCTCTGTTCTAGAGGGACCAACACCAGTTTCTGTTTGGGGCAGAATATAAAAACACTGGTCAGATCACATCTGGAGTTCTGTACACAGTAATTGACACCTTATTTGAGGCGCAATGTAAATGCAGTAGAAGCATTCAAAGACTAATAAGACTAAAGACTAATATCAGGAAGAGACCTGATTTGTATCCACTGACTAAGAAGCAACTTGATTAAAATCATGAAGATCATGTCAAGGTGGAAGTGGAAAGAATGAATGGAATTTTTCTATGTCCATGCAGCGGGCAAGGGGGCAAATGGTAGGAGATTGTTTTACATTGGTTTGAAGCAATGGTGGGATCTCGCACTATTGCACACATCATGTGAGTGTAATACAGAAGAAGACCCAAACAGAACTACAGAATCCACCTCTTGTCCAAAGATCCATGAATCAGTGGGAAAATTACATGGATCCAGAACATGTCTGGATCAATGTGGTATGAAAAAGTCATTACGTATGCTAAAAAGGTTTGGGCAGCTCATGAAGATTCAAAGAGAAGATGGAAGCTTCCTGTGACCAGACCTTGGATGAGTGGGGCATCAACTATGTGGCTCTTCTCCATGAAGTAGCATCTAGAGATAGCCTGAGTGAAGGCGGTGCTCTGGGAATTATCAAGAAGAAATATTATTCCACCGCACCTCTATCACCCCTTTTCCCATCGACTCTCTTTGTGTCCATCATCCGTTTTTGGTGTGACCCTCTTTCACTTCTTTCCCATTTCTTCCCTTCCTCCTTTTCCTATATCATTCTTCAACTCCACAGATATTTCTCACTTTCCCATTTCAGATCAAATGTCCCTCCCTAAACCCTTAACTCGTTAAATATTTCAACTCCTCAGAAGCTGGCGGATCTAATGAATATTTCTAATATTTGCTGATGTTAATTTGGATAAATTACTGCCACTTGATGACACTTCCTTTCCTATTGGCTGGGAACGGGTGATTGACAGATGGTCTAACGAACCAGGGGAGGGAAAGCATTAGGACCCGCCCACATCTCTGGGCGGTCGCAGAGCGATTCGGGAGCGCGACGTTCGGCTGTTAAACGGCCCGAGCGCGAGCTGGAGCTCTGGCAACAAAGGTTCCAGCCGTATACTGCGCATGTGCACAATCCCGAGTGACATCAGGAAACAGTTGCGCTGCTTTTTGGGCATGCGCAGATTCAGCTCGCAATTTGTCTCAGTCGATATTTCCTGTTTTCGAATCTGCGTGTGAGATTGTCAGATGCAATATTCATCGTTATAATCCGAATAGATTCTTCACAGGAATGTTATACGGCTAAAAAATATATTATGTTATTAGAACAATGCTAGTCCAGAATATTAATTCGCAATTTGGAGTGAAATGGACGAGTTTCCGCCTCCAGCAAATCCTGTGAGGATGGAGCCAGTGAAACCAGACGGTGGGTAACCCTGTTTACTGCAAATGGTACATTGGCCTGGATTTGAGTATAGGCATAGCATATTTTATTTGAGGATAAGGGTTAGCACATTTAGCGCTGAAGTGAGGAGTTTTTTTTCACCCAGAAAATGGTGTATCTGTGAAATTCACTACCACAGAAAGTAGTTGAGACCAAACTGTTGTGTGATTGCAAGAAAATATTAGATATAGTTCTTGGAGCTAAAGGGATCAAGGGATATAGAAGAGGCAGATGGGATCAGGATATTGATTTTGATAATCAGCCATGATGCGAAGGGGATTGAATATAAAAGTAGGGAGGTCTTGCTGCAGCTGTATAGGGCATTGGTGAGGCCGCAGCTGGAGTACTGTGTGCAGTTTTGGGTGCCGCACCTGCACAAAGATATTTTGGCCTTGGAGGGAGTGCAGAGGAGGTTTATTAGGCTGATACCAGAGTTGAGGGGGTTGAGCTATGAGGAGAGGCTGAATAAACTAGGCTTGTACTCGTTGGAGTTTAGAAGAATGAGGGGAGATCTCATTGAGACATATAAGATGATGAATGGGATGGATAGGATAGAGGTGGAGAGACTCTTCCCGCTCAAAAAAGACAGTAGGACTAGGGGGCACAGCCTCAAGATAAAGGGGGGGCGTTTTAGAACGGAGTTGAGGAGGAACTTCTTCACTCAAAGGGTGGTGAATCTCTGGAATTCTCTACCCGTTGAAGTGGTGGAGGCTGCCTCGCTAAATATTTTCAAGAAGCGGGTTGATGGGTTTTTGATAAGAGAGGGGATTAAGGGTTATGGGGAGAGGGCCGGAAAGTGGAACTGAGCCACGACAGATCAGCCATGATCTTATTGAATGGCGGGGCAGGCTCGAAGGGCCAGATGGCCTACTCCTGCTCCTATTTCTTATGTTCTTAATGAATGATGGAGCAGGCTTGAAGGGCAGAATGGCCAACTTCTGCTTCTATTTTCTATGGTTTATGAAATTTGACAGTGTGTACCCAGGGAGGATGGGGCGAGTGAAACCGGACAGCGTGTAACCTGGGGAGGATGGAGCCAGTGAGATTGGACAGTTTGTATTATTTTCTTCAAAGGAGCATAACAAAAGTTTACTAGTTTTGCCTCTGGGAAAGTGGAACTGTCTTATGAAGAACGGTTTAGGGAAACTGGACTTATAGTATGTACAGTTTCAAACAATGGTAGGGAACTTATAGTAACCTAGAAAATACTTAAAGGGATGGACAGGGTAAATGGGGAATGATTCTTCCCCTAGTTGGGAGTCTAGAGCCAGGAGCATCATCTCACAGTAAGGGGAAAGCCACTTAAGACCGAGCAGGAGAAACCTTTTTACTCAGAAGGTTGTGAATCTTTGGAATTATCTGCCATAGATTTTTGTGGAAGCTCAGTTGTTAAGAATGCTTAAAGTTGAAGTTGACAGTTCCTGAAATTACCAGTGACATCAAGGGATATGGTGTGAAGAAAAATATATTAAAGTGGATGATCATCTCTGATCCTGTCGAATGATGGAGCAGGCTTGATGGGCTAAATAGTGTTCTTCTGTTCCTATGTGAGATTAAGTAAAATTACTTCACTCCAATCAAAGGATTGTGAATTTTAGTAATTCTCTGCCTGGGGAACTGTGAATTCTTCACTGCTGAATATGTTTAAGACTGGCTTGGACAATTTTAATCTCTTAAGAAATGAACTGTTTTGGCAAATAGGCAAGAAGGTGGACTTGAAACCTAAGATGAGTCATTGCTATATTGAATAGTGGAACAGGCTTGATGGGCATTAGTGCCTACTGATGCTCCTCTTTCTTGCAGACAGTGAGCACATAATCTACAATGACTGAGGACATTTTGTCAAATCACATCTGTCTTTCAAATGAGCAATTTAATCCAGGTCTGATTTATCTGTATAGGTACAAGGGAAGGATCACACTGCTCCATTAGAGGAAGTTCAGAGTGCATCTTCCAGTATCTTTACCCAAAGTACAGTGGTGTTGACAATGATTTCAGTAAATCTGCAATGTCAGGTCAGATGGTGTTTAAAAAACTGCTATATTGGAATCACAACCTCGTGGTTAGAAAAACTGACAGAATGTTCTGTGTTAATTATCCTCTTGAATGACCTCAGTTGGTTCTGACTTACATCTAAAAGATGGTGAACAATTCTGTTTAAACTGTCTGTCTATTTGACAGTCCAGGAGCTGGGAACATCTAAGGACAATTTTAATTCAATGTTTGTGTTAATAAAATAAGATTATAAAGTTGTTGTTGTTTCTGAACAGTATATGACATCAATGTATATTAGCAATGGTTTCATAAGGAATTTCTCAAATTGATAATGCCTGTTGCAGTAATAAAAACAGAAAATGCTGGAAAGATTTCGGAGTCCAAACGACTCATCTTCAGAGTTTCTTCAGATCTTTGAAAGCATCTTCAGGTACTTTAGGAACTTTTACCCCTGTTCCAGAGAAGTCGTATTGGACAAGCAACATATTCAGTCTTTTTTTAAATCTCCGCAGAAGCTGCCAGTGTTTTCCTGAGTTTGTCCGGCACCTCCTATGTTTGTTTTACATCTCCAGCATCTGCTTTTCTTTTGCATTAGAATAAATGCCTGTTCTTAAAGTTGATCCAGAATCAGGTAGGAGGCCTCTGAGGATACTGAGGGAAATAAAGGTGGAAATAGTGCAGACATTGATTTGATTTATTATTATCACATGTATTAACATACAGTGAAAAGTATTGTTTCTTGCGTATTATACAGACAAAACATATCGTTCATTGAAAAGGAAACAGAAGAGTGACCACAATCATCAAATTCTCCTTAGATCCAGGTGTAGTGCCAGAGAACTGGAGAATTGCAAATGTTGCACCTGTGTTGAAAAAGGGATGCATAAGCCCAGCAACTATAGGCTGATCAGTATGACTGTGGAATCACAATATATATCAACCTTTGAATGAGGGAATCAATGTACTAATTTCAAGTTTGTTGACCTAGGTGAAATTATGAGTGGTGAGGAGGAAGTTAAGAGGCTTCGAGGTGATTTAGCAATTTGAGTGAGATGCAATAAAATGAAGAAAAATGTGAAGTTATGCACTTGGGCGGGAAAACAGAATGGCAGGTTATTATTTTAAATAGTGATAGATTGAGAAATGTTGACGTACAAAGGGACCTGCGTATTCTAGCCCATCAATCTCTTAAAGCCATCATGCAGGTGCAGCAAACAGTTAAGACAACAAATTGTATGTTAGCCTTCATTCCAAAAGGACTTGAGTACAGGAGCAACAATATCTTATTGCAGCTTTACGGGGTCTTGGTGAGATCACACCTGGAGTACTTTGTGACAGTGACTACAGTTCAGAAGTACGTTGTTGAAGGAAATGTGTTTTGGGACCCTGGTAGTCACAGAAAAGCCCTGTCAAAATGCATGTCTTACTGTTTTTTTTAAACTTGTATTGGCCACTTCCGTTCTCCTTTTCTATCCTCACATCCCTTTTAATACTTGACCTTCTCAACTTTGTTGAATAGTTTCTAACTGTCTTACTTGCCCTTTTGGCTTCTTATCACCTCATCTACTGCCCCCTTTCTCTTCACAAACACGGCATGGAAAGCAGTTCATACAGATTAACTCGAATAATACTGGGCTCTTTTATGAGGAAAGATTGGACAGGTTAGGCTTGTATTCGATGAAGTTTAGAAGAGTAAAAGGTGAGATCCTGAGGTGTCTTTGGGTGAATGTGGAGAGGATGTTTCCTGTTGTGCAAAAATCTATTACTAAAGGATCATGGTTTTAAAAATAAGGGGTTGCCCAGTTAAAACTGAGATGAGGGGAATATTTTTTTCCTCTGAAGCTCCTGAGTCTTTGGAACTCTCTTACTGAAAAAGCAATGGAAGAAAAGACTTCAAATATTTTTTAAGGCAAATGAGGATAGATTCTTGCTAAACAAGAAGATGATGGATTTTTGGGGGTTGGCAGAAATCAAATTTGAGGTTGCTTTCAGATTTTCCACAATCTTATCATAGGATTCCCTACAGTATAGAAAGAAGCCATTCAGCCCATCGAGCCTGCATCGACCACGATGGATATGGGCCTACCCCCATATCCCGACATATTTATCCACTAATTCCTCTAACCTATGCATCTCAGGCCACTAAGGGCAATTTTAACATTGCCAGTCAACCTAATCCACGCATCTTTGGACTGTGGGAGGAAACTGGCGCACTCGGAGGAAACCCACACAGACACGAAGAGAATGTGCATACTCCACACAGACAGTGACGCAAGCTGGGAATTGAACCCAGGACCCTGGTGCTGTGAAGCAGCAGTGCTAACCACTGTGCTACCGTGCCGCCCTCTTATTGAATGATGACAGGCCCAAGAACACTACAGCACAGTACTGGGCCTTCGCCCCTCAATGCTGTGCTGAGCTATGTCCAATCCCAAGATCAAGCTATCCCACTCCCTATAATTCTGGTGTGTTCCATGTGTCTATCCAGTAACTGCTTGAAAATACCTAAAGTGTCCGACTCCCCTATCACAGCAGGCAGTCTATTCCATACCCCAAACCACTCTCTGGGTGAAGAATCTACCTCGGACATCCTTCCTATATCTCCCGCTGTGAACCTTATATTTATGTCCCCTAGTAACAGCTACATCTACCCGAGGAAATAGTCTATGCAAGTCCACTCTATCAATCCCTCTCATCATCTTATAAACTTATATTAAGTCGCCTCTCATCCTCCTCCACTCCAAAGAGAAAAGTCCCAGCTCCCTCAACTTTTCCGCATAAGACCTACCCTGCAAACCAGGCAGCATCCTGGTAATGTCAGAGCATTGCGTGCAGCTTTAGTCTTTTTACCGAAAAACGGTAGAGTGACTGCATAGAGGAAGTGCAGTGAAGGTTCACCAGACTGATAACCGGGATGGCAGGAGAGTCTTATGAGGAGAGATTGGATCAACCAGGGCTGTATTCACTGAATGTTAAAAGAATGAGAGTGGATCTATGAAATATGTAAAATTCTGACTGGGCTGGATGGACTGGATGCAGGGATGTTATTTGCTCTGGCTAGAGGCTCAAGAACAAGGGGTCACTGTCTCAGGATATGGGGTGGGCCAATTCGAACTAAGCTGAGGAGAGATTTCCTCACTTAGGGTGATGAACCTGTGGAATCCTGTACCATAGAATGCTTTTGAAGCCAAATCATTGAATATATTTAAGAAGGAAGTCAATAGATTTCTAGACTCTAAAGGCATCAAGGAGTAGGGAGGAAAGTGCTGGAGCATAGTGTTGAGATAGAGGATCAGGTATAGGTATAATCACTTCAATGGTGGTGCAGGCGTTAAGGGCCAAATTACCTGTTTCTGCTCTATTCTCTATCTTTTGTGGGAAAGGGGATTGTTTAAGGGAAGTCACCACGGATTCGTTAAAGAGAAATTATGGTTAATTAATTTAATTAGTTTTTTTATGAAGTAATAAAGTGGTTGACGTTGTGTACGTAGATTTGATAAAGACACTTGATAAAATGCCATTTAATAGACTTTGCAGCAAAATTAGCGTCCCTGAAATAAAAAGGAGAACTGTGCCACAAATTAGTAAAACAACGCGTGATATAGTCTTGCTTATGGAATCATACTTTACAAACAATATCCATCCCTGGGTATGTCCTGTCCCTCGGATGGGTGACTGATGGGGCATTCATGGCCAAGTTTTAAGTTTGTTCTGTGGACCCATCAGTCTACCCTTGAACATAAGTAAACTGATGGAAGAGGTCATCAACAGCATTATCAAGTTGTACTTGCTTAGCAATAACCTACTTACTGATGCTAAACCAGGGTTGCGCCAGGACCATTCAACTTCTGATCTCCTTAAATCTTTGGTTAAAAACTTGAACATAGAGCTGAGATCCTGGGGTGATAATTACTGCCCTTGACACCAAGGCAGCATTTGACCGAGTATGGTATCAAGGTACCTGAGCAAAACTGGAGTTGATGGGAATCGCTAGGAAAATCTCTGTTGTTTGGAGACACACCTGACACAAAGGAAGACCATTGTGTTTGGTGGAGGTCAGTCACCTCAGTTGCATGACGTCAGTGCAGGGAATTCCTCAGCGACACATCCTAGGCCCAACAATCTTCAGTTGCTTCAAAAATGACCTGCCTTCCATCATAAGGTTAGAAATGGGGATGTTCACTGACGATTGCACAATGCTCAGCACCATTCGCAATATCTCAGATACTGAAGCAGTTTTTTAGTCACTCATTGGGTGTGGGTGTCACTGGCTGGGCCAGATTTTTTGGCATCCTAACTAATGCTTTGCCAGCCATTTAAGAGGCAACCACATTACTGTCAATCTGGTGTTGCATCAGGCCAGATCAGTAAGTGCAGATTTCCATAGAAGATTACAGCTCAGAAGCAGGCCTTTTTGCCTGCCTTGTCTGTGCCGAACCATTTTTTTTGCCGAGCCCCACTGACCTGAACTTGGACCATATCTCTCCATACCCCTCTCATCCATGAACCCGTCCAAGTTTTTCTTAAATGTTAAAAGTGACCCTGCATTTACCACTTTATCTGGCAGCTCATTCCACATTCCCACCACTCTCTGCGTGAAGAAGCCCCGTCCTCCTCCTCCTCCTCCTCCCCTTTCTTCCCCCCCCCAATATTCCCTTTAAACTTTTCTCCTTTCACCCTTAACCCATGTCCTGTGTTTTTTTTTTCTCCCCTAGCCTCAGAGGAAAAAAGCCTGCTTGCATTCACTCTATTTATACCCAATAAAATCTTGTACACCTCTATCAAATCTCCCCTCATTCTTCTGCACTCCAGGGAATAATGTCTTAACCTTTCAATGTCTCTCTGTAACTCAGCTTCTCAAGTCCCGACAACATCCTTGTGAACGTTCTGTGCACTCTTTCAACCTTATTTACATCCTTCCTGTAACTAGGTGACCAAACCTGTACACAATACTCTAAATTCGGCCTCACCAATGCTTTATATAACCTTACCATAATACTCCAACTTTTAAAGGCCAGTGTACCAAAAGCACTCTTTACAACCCTATCTACCTGTGACATCACTTTTAGGGAATTCTGTACCTGTATGTCCAGATGCCTCTGTTCAACTGCACTCTTCAAAATCCTACCATTTACCCTGTATGTTCTACTTTGGATTGTCCTTCCAAAGTGCAATTCCTCACACTTGTCTGCGTTAAATTCCATTTGCCATTTTCAGCCCATTTTTCTAGTTGGTCCAAATCCCTCTGCAAGTTTTGAAAACCTTCCTCACTGTCCACTACACTTCCAATCTTTGTATCATCAGCAAATTTGCTGATCCAATTTACCACATTATCATCCAGATCATTGATATAGATGACAAACAACAATGGACCCAACACCAATCCCTGTGGCACTCCACTAGTCACAGGCCTCCACTCAGAGAAGCAATCCTCCACAACCACTCTCTGGCTTCTTCCATTGAGCCAGTGTCTAATTTCCTTCTTTAAGAAACATTAGTGAACTAGATAGGTTTTTTTAAACAACAATTAACAGTGGTTTCAGATTTATCATTGGACTATCATTCCAGATTTTTTTTTAATTGAATTCAAATTTCACCACCTGCCATGTTAAGATTTTAACCCCAGCCCCCACACCGTTGCTCTTGGCTTTTGGATTCCAAGTCCAGTTAAAATGCCACTGCACTATCACCTCCCTCTAAATGCAGCAATGTCAGACTTGGGCTGATAAGTGACAAGTAATATTTGTGCCACACAAGTGCCAGGAAATGACCAGTTCCTTCAAGCTAGAATCTTATCAGTCCTCCTTGAATTTCAGTGGCATTATCAAGATCTTGGGGTTACCATTGACCACAAATTGAACTGGACTAGCCACGTAAATACTGTGGCTACAAGAACAAGCAAGGAATCCTGCGGTGATTAACACAGTTTCTGATTCTTTTCAACCTTTCCACTATTTACAAGGCACAAGTCAGGATTACAATGGAATACTGTTCCCTTGCTTGGATGAGTGCCATTCTCGTAACACTTGAAGCTTGACACCGTTCAGGGAAAATATGTGTAGGCACCAATCAAAAAGATTCACTCCTTGCACCACTGATGCACAATAGCAGCAATGTATACTATTTCCAAGGTGCACTGCAAGAACTCACCAAGATTCCACAGACAGAACCTTTGAAATTCATAACCATCCAGAAGAACAAGGATAGCAGATACATGGAAACATTACTATCTACATGAGTCCCTCTAAGTCTCACCATCCTGACTTGGAAACTTATCACCATTCCTTCACTGTTGTTGGGTCAAAATCCTGGAATTCCCTCCCTGTAAGCACAGTGGGTGTACCTACACCACATGGACAAGTTAGCTCCCCATCACCTTCTCAAGGGCAAATTAGGGAAGGGCAATAAAAGCTGCTCTAGCCAGTGTTACCCATATCCTATGAATGAATTATGATCTTGATCTTGGTACACAGGGCAGAATTTCAAAGTTTGCAGATAGTATCAAACTTGGAAACGTTGTGAACTTTGAGAAGGACATTGAGAAGTTGATAGAATGCAGGAGCAGGTGAAGTTCAATGCAGAGAAATGTGAAGTGTTTCATTTTGGTGTGAAGTACACAGTGAGACAGTATAACGTAAAGGATAATTTTGAAGGATGTGGAAGAGTAGAGGGACCTGGCTGTTTATATGCATGTCATAGAAAGTGGAGGATAGTTTGAAAGTAGCTAATAAAGCATACACTATCTTCAGCTTTATTAATAGTGGCATGGAGTACAAGAGCAAAGATGGCATGTTGTACTTAAACAGGATGTGGAGATGTTGGCTTTGGAATGGCGTAAACACAGTAAGAAGTCTCATAACACCAGGTTAAAGTCCAACAGGTTTATTGGTAGCATAAGCCACTAGCTTTAGGAGCGCTGTTCCTTCATCAGGTGAGTGGGATTTCAGTTCACAAATAGGGCATATAATGATGGATGGCGTTCTCATGTGAGATGATGGCACCATGTCGATGATCCGGCATGTACGCGCGTGTTCCGCACACATGAGGACAGCCTCAACCAGAATATTGGGTTCACGTAACCCTCACGACTTGCCTGGGTTTGCAAAATCTCATTAAGTGTCCTGGCTGGAGACAATACGCATCTCTTTAAGCTGTGCTTAATGCTCTCTCCACTTACATTGTGCCTTTAAGACTCGCATTCCAACCGTTATTTTGTAAATTGAATTTGTATCTTTATATGCCCTGTTTGTGAACTGAAGTCACACTCACCTGATGAAGGAGCAACAATCTCAAAGCTAGTGGCTTGTCCTACTAAATAAATCTGTTGGACTTGAACCTGGTGTTGTGAGACTTCTTACTGAACTTAAACAGGACACTAGTTTGGCTCAAGTAGAGTATTGTATTGCATAATGTTCTGGATGGCACAGTTTAGAAAGATGTGAAGGCATTGGAGAGGAAACAGAAAAGATTCACATGAATGGTTTCAGGGATGAGAAACTTCAGTTACAAAAATTGTCAAGTTAGGACTATTTTCTTAGGGGGAAAAAGGTGAAGATATATTAGCCTTAGACTATGTGCAACTTGATTGATTACTGAGATGGGAGAACTGCATATGAGGGGAAATTGAGTCGAATGGGCCTATATTCAATTGATTCAGAAGAATGAGAATTGACCTAATTGAAACAAATAAAGTTGAGGAAATCTTGACTGGTTGATGTTAATGAGCTGTATCAGCTAGCTGAAGAGTGTAGAACTGGAGCTCCTGCTATCAGGTTAAGGGGTGGTTGATTTCGAGCTGAGAATAGAAGAAACTTTAATCGGAGGGTTGCAAATAATCAGAATCCTATACTTCAGAGAGCTGTTGATACTAAGTTGAGAGCTGTGTTCAGGAGGTTGCACCATAAGCTTGTCAGCAAAGTAAAGGTCCATAGGAACAAGAGCAACAAGTATATGCAATTGGCTGAGTGACCAGAGACATAAATAATCATGAGAGCTATTTTTTTCAGACTGAAGGTTCACCAGAGATGAATATTAGAACCACTGCACTATCTTGGACTTGAGAAAACAGAGCACATTTTCAAAAATAGCAGATGACCCAAAACTTGGAATTACTGTAAAGGAAATAAAGGTAGACCTCAAGATGATTTGGACAGGTTAGTCGGTGGACAGACAGGGAGTAATGTCATTTAATGCAGAGAAGTGCAATATGATGCATTTTGATGAGACCGAGGAGAGACATTATTAAAAAAAAAGTATATTGATCCAAAGTAAGTGCAGGGATGAGAGGCATATTGAATATCTGCTGAAGGTGACGTGTCAAGTTGAGAGAATTGTTAAGAAAGCACACAACCCATATTTGAGAGTGTGGGAGAGACTCGATCAACTGCTCTTGTGACTTGCAGAAAGGCACAGAGTACTATAAACCAAGTCTTGAAACTGGACAGTATGTGAAAAGAAGGTATTGTATTGCTGGGAATAGTTCGGTAATTTTGATGCAAATTCAGCCCTTCCGAATAAACAGTTATCAGTTACACTAGGAACCTTGAACTAAACTAACTAGTAATTTGGAAAATGGGATTGAGTTTGTTGAGAATTGAGTGTTTTTTTTTGGGAGAGAATAAGCACAAGACAATGGGGCAAAAGGAAGGAAACAGCAGTGAATAAATGGACAGAAGGGATGTGTTTGTTATGTGGGCCTGTAATTTACTTTGAATATTTGTCTCCTTTTTTAACCATGTTATTAGAGCTAACAATAAATGATGGAGTGTTGGGAATGGACACAGCTGGGATTGTGAACTGGGGAACAACAGCAGATGAGCCAGCTCAGGATTATGAGAGCCTCAATATGATCCAAAGAGTTTCCATAGATTGACTGTGGAGAAAGGTAAGAGAAATCTAACTTACTCTGATAAACACTGGTCCTGTAGACAGTACACTGAGGTTACAAGTAAGGCAGGAAATATTAAGACTCAGACTGGTAGAGTCTGACCACTGAGCTGTGTGATGGAATGTGAAATTGGATCAGTTCTGTCTTAAATCACAGTCACAAATGGATACACAAAGTGTGCACTTTGAAGTAACATAATTGATTGATTCCAATCTAGGCAGAGCTAATTAACTGACATGTGTCTTTATTATGTGTATCTGAACTCTCACTGACCTCATCAGATCTCAGTATTATAATATTCTGAAATGTGATGACACATCGAGTGGGGATTAAACTGAGAAACTATTCTTGTGAATTCACTGAACATGATGCAGAGGTGAACCTCAAAGATCTGCACTGCCTCTGACCAGCAGCTATAGAATCGTGGAATAGAAGAGGGCTATTTGCCAGCTTTATGTGCGTTGGTCCTCTGAAGGGGCAACTGGCCTTGTGCCACTCTCCTGGCTCTTAGCTATGGGGTGTTGTCAGATAGTGAACATTGAACGCAGGCTTATTACCTATCAACATCCTAATTTTTAAAACTGGAGACTGTGAAATGCATTAAACACTTAGTGTTTTCTTCCTGTTTTATCAGTCACAGTGATATTTCATTAGTCACAGTTACACACTGTTCTCCCTTCCAGGATCATCGTAAAATTCCAAGTTAAGCCGTTTTCATTTTATTGAAAAGTTGTTTTACCTTATCTCTTTCATCCTCACCTCCAATAGTGAAATGCATGGAATCCATGGTGTCTTAGTTGCTTGGATTCAGAATTGGCTTGCCTGTAGAAGTCAGAGAATGGTGGTGGAAGAGTGTTTTTCTGGCTGGAGGTCTGTGAATAGTGGTGTTCTACAGGGATCCATGCTAGGACATGTGCTGTTTGTAATATTTTGCAGGTGACAAAAAGTAGATGGAGTTGTGGATAGTGTAGAACCTTGTCAAACAATACAGTGGATTAGCTGTATATATGGGTGGAGAAATGGCAGATGGAGTTTAATCTGGGCAAGTGTGAGGTGTTGTGCTTTGGGAGATCAAATGTCAAAGCTAAATATACAGTTAAAGGCAACACCCTGAACAGCATTAATATGCAGAGGGACATGAAGTTCAAATGCATAGCTCTCTGAAAGTGGCCACACAAGTAGATAAGGTGATAAAGAAGACACAGGGCATGCTTGTCTTTCTTGATCGGGTTACTGATTACAAGAGTCAGATGCCACTTTGTAGCTTTATAAAACTTTGGTTAGGTTGCACTTTGTGTTGTGTTCAATTCTGGTCATTGCATTACAGGAAGAATGTGGAGGTTTTGGACAGGGTGCAGAAGAGGTTTACCAGTATGAGCTATAAGAAGAAGTTAGATAAACTAGGGTTGTTTTCTCACGAGTGGCAGAGCCTGAGCGGAGACCTGATAGAAGTCTGCAAGATTATGAGAAGCATAGGTATGGTGGACAGTCAGAACCTTTTTCCCAGAATTTAAATGTCTAATACTAACGGGGGCATGCACTTAAGGGGAAAAGTTCAAAGGAACTGTGAGGGACAAGTTTTTTTTTTACAGAGTGTGTAGGTTTCTGGAACATGCTGCTAGGTGTGGCGGTCGAGGCAGATATGATGAGGATGTTTAAATAGCTTTTTGATAGGCACATGAATATGCAAGGAATAGAGGGATATGGACCAAGGTCAGGCAGAAAGATTAGTTTAATTTGTTGCCATGTTTGGCACAACAGTGTGGGCCGAACATTCTGTTCTTGTGTTTTACTATTCTTGTTAAGAAGTGTAAGGTATAAATGGATTCCTTTGTCACTGATAACACCATCCAATCAGCTATTTTACTGCATGTGTCTCTTCCCCTTTCTCATGTTTTTCTCCTATCTCTTCTCATGTCCAGTCCAAGGCTGGAATTTTTCTCCTGTGGAGAGGTTTATCCTTGGTAGAGATGGATGGGACCGGAAGTTTATGCCAAAGCAGGAGAGGTTGCCAAATCCTGCCCTGAGATCCCCTTTCCATGAGACACACTTCCTGAACATTTGGCCATCATCCCACTGAACTGCTGACCAACCAATTCCATAACCTCCCCTGCCACACCCACC
Source organism: Carcharhinus amblyrhynchos (assembly GCF_965287045.1). NCBI lineage: Eukaryota > Metazoa > Chordata > Chondrichthyes > Carcharhiniformes > Carcharhinidae > Carcharhinus > Carcharhinus amblyrhynchos. Next base: position 73,927,191 of record NC_137336.1, on the reverse strand, counting down.
CAGATGCCTTCCCAAATCCTTCTATTAGTTGATGATATTGACACATATTTCTCTCAAGTGCTGTCGCTGTCTTCTTTAAATTTGTTCTCCATGTATTTTCTAACCTCTGTGAACTTCAACTAAAATTTTCATGTTTTAACTCAGTAATAACCCTCTCTGATCACTGACCTACATTGATTGCTGGTGATTACCAATCGTTGTCTCCCTGCAAACTGTCTGAGGGTGAACCAGACTGCTCATAACTTTGGTTTCACACCCTGACCCTGAGATAGCCTTCCAGCCACACAACTAACTGCACCATCATTCATGGATTTCTACGTCAGTAACATCACCTGACTCCTACCTCAGTTCAACTGTTGACACCCTAATCCTTGTCATTGCTGTGTCAAGACCAGAATGTTCTAACACAGTCCTGCTCTGCCTCTTAACCTTCTACCATTTATAAAGTTAACATTCTCCAAAACTTTGCTATCCATCATAAGTTGTTACCACATCTCATTTACCCAACATTACTTTGCTTAATGACCTACCTGGCTTCCATTTTTGTCATCGTCATACAGCACAGAAAATGGCCCTGCAGTCCATCATGTCCATGCTGACCATCATATATCAATCTATACTAATTCCATGTACCAGCACTTGGTCCATAGCCTATTATGCCTTGGCAATTTAAATGCTTGTCAAATACTACTAAAACAGTACCTGCCTCCACCCCACCTCTCTCTCAGGCAGTATGTTCCAATTTCCACCAGATCTGAGTGATTTTCTTTTACCTCAGATCCTCTCTAAATCACTTATTCCTGACTGGTTTTAGACACCTCTGCCATGGGGAAAAGTTTCTTATGGTATCCCCTACCTGTGACTCTTATAATTTTGTATACCTCTATCAGATTCCCTTTCAACCTCCTCGGCTCTAGAGAAAACAAACCCAGCCTATCCAGTCTCTCCACATTGTTTCCATCCCAGGCAACATCCTGATGATTCTCCTTGGCAGCTTGTCCAGTGCAATCATGTTCTTCTGATCGTTTGGTGACCAGAACGGCACACAATATTCCGTCTGTGGTCCAATTAATGTTTCATAATGGACACTTATAAAATTCTAACAGGACTAGGCAGGGTAGATGCAGGAAGGATGTTCTCGATGGTTCTGAGCTCTCTCACCAAGGGTCACGATCTGAGGATTTGGGGTAGACCATTTAGGGTGGGGAGGAGACATTTCTTCACCCAAAGAGTGGTAAGCCTGTGGAATTCATTACCACAGGAAGTAGTTGATGCCAAAACATTGAATGTATTCAAGAGGTGGCTAGATTTAGCACTTGGGGTGAATGGGATCAAAGGTTATGGGGAGAAAGGATTAGACAATTGAGTTCAACGATCAGCCTTGATCATGATGAATGGTAGAGCCAAAGGGCCTGCTCCTATTTTATATGTTTCAATGTTTGTACCAAGACCTCCCTGCCCCTATATTCTGTGCCCTGGTTAATCATACATTAATAGAAACATAAAAATCCTACAATGCAGAAAGAGCCAATTTGGTTCAACGAGCCTGCAGTAACAACAATCCCACCCAGGCCGTATCTCCATAACCCCACCTATTTGCCCTGCTAATCTCCCTGACACTTGGGGACAACTGAGCATGTCCAATCAACCTAACCCACACATCTTGGACTGTAGGAGGAACCCTGCGCAGACATGGGGAGAATGTGCAACTGCACAGACGGTTACCTGAGGTAAGAATTAACCCGGGCCCCTTGCACTGCGAGGCAGCAGTGCTAGCCAGTGTGTCGCCATGAAAGCAAGCATCCTGTATGCCTTCTTCACCATACTATCTACCTGTGTGGCCACCTTTAGAGACCTGTGGACTTGTACATCGAGGCCCTTTGTTTCTCAACACACCCGAGGAACCAACTGTTCATGTATATCCTCTCCTAAATAGACCACCTAAAATGCATCACCTCATACTTATCAAGATTAAATTCCATCTGCCATTGCTCTGCCTAACTTACAAGCTGACATGTATCAGTCTGAAGCTGAAAACTATCCTCTATGAGTACATAAGCGAGGGGAGACGATAGCCTAGTGATATTATCATTTGACTGTTAATCCAGTTACTCAGCTAACATCCAGGGGACCCAGATTCGAATTTCACCATGACAGATGGTTGAATTTGAATTCAATACAAAATAAAATCTAGAATTAAGAATATTGAGATGACCTTGAAGCTATTGTCGATTGTAGGAAAAACCTGTCTAGTTTACTAACGTCCTTTAGAGAAGGAAATCTGCTGTCCTTACCTGGTCTGGCTTACATGTGACTCCAGAGTCACAGTAATGTGGTTGACTCTCAATTGCCCTCCAAAGGCAACTAGGGATGGGCAATAAATGCTGGCCCCAGAGACACCCATGTCCCATGAATGAATAAAACAAAACACCAATTTTTGTATCATCTGCAAGTTACCTTCTACATCCACATCCAAGCTGTTAATGTATATAACAAGCAGCAAGGTTCCCAGCACTGATCGATCCCCATGGTCACAGGCTTCCAGTCATGAAAGGAACCTTCCACTATCACCTCTTGCCTCCTATTAACAAGCGAATTTTGGATCGAATTTGCGAGCTTGCTTGGATCCATGAGCTTTAACCTTTTGGATCAGTCTTCCGTGTGGGATTTTTTTTGTGACACTTCGATTTTAAAACGTTGATCTACATTTTAAGATCTATTCGCAGCCTTGGTCCTCCTGTGCAGCTAATCTCCTTTAGCTCTACAACCCTCCAAGATAGAATCATTGTTGCCATAGATTCATAATTATTGTAGAATCATAGAATGGTGTTTGCACAGAAGGAGGCCATTCATGCCACATGTTTGTGTCGGTTCCCTGTAAAAGCAACCTAGCCATTCTCGCCTTTTCCCCAGAGCACTGCAAACTTCTTTTTAGGGATTTCTCCAATTTCCTATGAAAGCCACAAATCAATCTGTGTCCCCCAAACTTTCAAAGGTATGTTCTATACCCCACCAATTAAGGTGTAAGGTCTTTCTGCAGCTTTCTTATCCCTGGAACCATTTTTCCATATTCCGTTTAATGCTTTCACATCATTCCCAAAGTGTATGCCCAGAATTGGCCACAATACTTCAGTTCAAATTGCTTTATGAAAGCCTATCCTTGCTTTTGGATTCTTTTTCTCTGTTTTTCTCTCTTTTTTTTACCCTCACAATCCCATATGCTTCCCTAACTGCTTTCTCAACTTGCCCCATGACCTTCAATGATTTGTGCATCAATTGGAGAGTTGTTGCCCATCACAAAGAACGCCGTTTGGACAATCATGTTTGCACCAGCTCTCCATGAGCAATTTTCTTGGTGCCATTCTGCCATCTTTTCCCTGGAACTCTGCATATTATTTATTCTCAAAAAAACAGTGTAATTCCCTTTGGAATGCTTCAATTGAATGTGTCTGCACCACACTTCCAGACACTGCATTTCACATCTTAACCACTTAATAAGTGGAAAAGTTTCACCATCCCATTTTTGCTTAGTTTGATTATTTTAAATCTGTGCCCTCTTGTTTGCAATCCGTTCACAAGTGGGAACAGGTCCGACATGATTTTGAATACCTCCACCAAACTGTCTTGAGCCTTTCCTCCAAGGAAAAATAGGTCTTATTTTTCCAATCTCTTTTCACTACTGAAGTTCCTCATCTTCAGAACCATTCTCATAATCTTTTCTGCACTCTCTTATGCCTTCACATCCTTCCTAGTATGGTGATCAAGTATGGACGTAATACTTCAGCTGAGGCCAAACTGGTGACTTATACAAATGCATCACAACCTCCTGCTCTTATACTTAATGCCCATATTAATAAAACCTAGGATACTGTACGCTTTATTAAAAGTGCTGTCAACTTTCCTGTGCTACCTTCAGTGATTTATACATTTAACACTGAGGCCCTTATGCTTCTCCACCCCCTTAAAATTGTATGCTTTGTTTTACCTTGACTTCCTATGCTTTTCTGAGCAAAATGAATCACTTGGAGTCACAGAGGTTTACAGCATGTAAATGGGCCCTTCGACCCAACTTGTCAATGCCATCCTTTTTATTTTAACCCAAAGCTAGCCCCAATTGCTTGTGTTTGGCTTATATCCCTCTATACCCATCTTACTCATGTAATCGTCTAATGCTTTTTAACAGACAAAATTGTACCCGTCTCTACTACTATCTCTGGCAGTTTGTTGCAAACATCACCATCCTATGTGTGAAAAAGTTGCCTCTCTGGACCCTTTGGTATCATTCCCCTCCCACCTTAAACCTATGCCCTCTAGTTTTAGACTGCCCTACCTTTGGGAGAAGATATTGATTTATCTAGCTGATTTATGCCCCTCATTATTTTATAGACCTCTATAAAATCTCCCCTAAAGCTCTTAGGTTCCAAAGAGAAAAGTACCAGTCTCTCCTTTATAACTCAAACCGTCAAGTTCTGGTAGCATCCTAGTGAATCTTTTCTGCACTATTTTTAGTTTAATAATATCCTTTCTATAATAGGATGACCAGAACTGTGCGCAATATTCCAAGTGTGGCCTTAGCAATGTCTTGTACAACTTCAACAAGATGTCCCAACTCCTGTATTTAATGTTCTGACCAGTGAAACCAAGCATGTCAAATGTCACCTTCACGACTCTGTCCATCTGTGACTCCACTTTCAAGAAGCTATGAACCTGCACCCCTAAATGTCTTTGTTCTGTAACTCTCCCCAACATCCTAACGTTGAATGAATAAGTTCTGCCTTGGATCAATTGACCAAAATGGACCACCTCGCATTTACCTAAATCAAACTCCATCTGCCATTTGTCAGCCCATTGGCCCAATTGATCAAGATCCTGTTACAATCCTAGATAACCTTCTTCACTGTCTAGTATGCCACCAATCATTAATATAAATGACACATAACAGTGGACCCAACACCGATCCCTGAGGCACACCACTGGTCACAGGTCTCCCGTTTAACAATCACCCTCTGTCTCTGTCATCAAGCCAATTTTGTATCCATTTATCTATCTCACCCTGCATCCTGTGAGATTTAACCATATGCAACAACCCACATGTGGTACCTTGTCACTTCATCTGGAACACTGTTGTGGAGATGAGTGGGACCCAATGGATTTCACTGGATAGCTGCCTGTGTCACACCTGATGTGGAAAGTCAATTGTAGCACTTAGGAAATGCTCGACCCCCGAATTAACACTGTTATGACTGGGGAGAGGGGATTTGTGTTAGGTTCAACACGGAAATTGTGTTCTCATTTAACCCCCCCCTTAATATTATGGGCAGAATTTTATGATCCCTAACTAGCACGTTTATGGGTGTTGGGGAGCAAAACATTTTCATATAGCCTTCCTGCAAAATTTGCTTTAACACTGAGATGGGCAATGCCTGTATGCCCTTCCCTTCCACCAGTGGAATTCTTAAATGGCCAAGTATTGACTGATTACAGGCCATTTCCCTCCCAACCTTAATTTCAGACTGGTGGCAGGAGTTCCTGAGCAGAGGGATGGTCTGCAAATTAACCACGTTCAGACTTTGGATAGGAAGTGTGTGGGGAAGCACCTCCATCAGCAGCCCACTTTTGAAATTGGAGGCACTCTGCTCCAGAAGATCCTCCCTTCCCCCAGACATCTGTGCACACCCTGAAATCCCCTCCCCCGCCTTCCTCCGGGTCTGACCTCCCCTCCCTGAGACAAACAAAATTTACCTAGCCCCTTAACCCAGAAGTTTAGTCTCCGGGAACATGCAGTCCAAGCCCTGTCCACTCAAGCTGTGGCAGTGCAATGATGAGAAAGCTGCCTGTAAATTAGATTGGCCAGCAGTCAGACCATTGTTATTTAGCAGGACTACAATGAAGAAAGTGTTGACAATTTGAATCAAGATAAAGCTGTGGTATTTGGGAAAACTATGGACCTACATTTTACAAGATCTGGTCATTTTTGCCTTCCCTTAAACGAGCCAAAATTATTCAAAGGATTCATGATGCATTAATGGACAAAAAGGTTATTCTGAAACTCCATAAGTTGTTTGCTCATCCAGCACCACAGACTGAGAGCACTGCTGCAGGATGCAGGTGTGCTGGACGAAGAATATAATGATCTCTCAAAGCAAATATCAGCCCAGTGTGAAATTTGCATAAAATATAGAAGGATTCAGACCCCCCACGTCCAATAATGAGTGTACCACTAGCACGGGATTTCAGTGATGTAGTGATGATGGATCTAAAGATATGGGGTAAGGACAAAGACATCTATTTATTGCACTTTGTGGACATGGCCATAATTTCTTGTGATTTACAGCAAAAGTGAAAAGACCATGATAGATAAAATTATGACCCACTGGATTGGAACAGGGTTGGTGCCACCGTTTGGAGGCACCGTAAAAACTTTTGACAGACAATGGGGGTGAACTCGCAAGTGATGAGTTTCAAGATATGTGCTAACATTTAAATATTGTAATAATGCATATTGCAGCAGAGAGCACATTCAGCAATGGTCTCTGTGAAAGGAATCAAACGTAAAATTGAATAGAATTTTGGCGAATCAACCAGGCTATAAATTGCAGATCCCATACCAGTTGTATGCAGGAGGAATCCAAAGTTGCTGTCTGTATTAACAGATGTTCCTCCAGCATTAGAAGGGACAAGCATTAGCTCCATGTTTTTGGTATGCTTGAATGCTATGTATGCAGGGAGAAGGGCTTTCATTAATGTTGAGGTTTCAGAATGGATTAGAGGAGTCCTAAGGAAGCGCATAAGACCATTGGGTGTATACTTTGAGAAAGGGGATATGGTCTACTATAAAAGAGAGAGCCTAAAAGAGCGGAAACAGTCTTGGAAAATGGTGGTTATTCTACAACACGATAACCAGACAGTGCGAGCCCACTCTTCAAGAGTACTGAGAATTGGTTATGAATTTGGACCATCTGAGCAGGATGTAGAAGTGCTGGAGGCACCTTGTACCTCGCATGAACATACTTCGAGATACTATGATGATCAAACAGCTCTCGACGAGAGAGAATCTGATGATCAGCAAGTATCAGTGAGGCAGGGGGTGAAATGTTACTTCAAAGGTTCACTTACCCAAAGTAGACGCAGTTGTATCATACGTACCTGTAAGGGTCAAGTGAGTGGAGGGATTCCACTATTATCGGGAGAGCAGGAAAAGCCTTGGAGAAGTATAAACACTGGCTCAACATCTAAGAGTGAGGCCAAATAGATTGGGAAAATGAGGTGTAAAGCTGGAAGCAAAAGGTGAGACCTAGGGTACAAAAGGTTCAGAGAGCTAGGAGATGTTAGGGATCTAGAGGAGTATACAGCTTATAGGGAGGAACTTAAGAAGGAAGATAGGAGAGCCAGAAGGGGTCATGAGAAGGCCTTGGCAGGTAAGATTAAGGAGAACCCTAAGGCGCTGTACAAATATGTGAAGAGTAAAAGGATGAGATGTGAAGGAATAGGAACTATAAAATGTGAAGGTGGGAATGTTTGTACAGAACCAGTAAAAATACCAGAGGTGCTTAATGAATACTTTACCTTGGTATTCAAGGTTGAAAAAGACCTGGGTGGTTGTACTGCAGGCTTGTGGCTGACTGAAAAGATTGAGTATGTGGACATTAAGAAAGAGGATGTGTTGGAAGTTTTGAATAGCGTCAAGATAGATAAATCGTCGGGACCGGATGGGATGTACCTCAGGTGACGGTGGGAGGCCAGGGAAGAGATTGCAGAACCTCTGGCGATGATCGTTGCATCATCAATGGAGACGGGAGAGGTTCTGGCGGATTGGAGGATTGTGAATGTGGTTCCTATATTTAAGAAAGGGAATAGGGATAGCCCAGGAAATTATTGACCAATGAGTCTAACCTAAGTGGTTGGTAAGTTGATGGAGAAGATTCTGAGGGGCAGCATTTATGAACATTTAGAGAAGTTAATAGTAGTCAGCACGGCTTTGTCAAAGGCAGATCGTGCCTTACGAGCCTCGTTGAAAATGTGACCAAATACATTGACGAAGGAAGAGCAGTAGATGTGATTTATATGGACTCCAGCAAGGCATTTGATAAGGTCCCCCATGCAAGACTTCTTGAGAAAGTGAGGGAGCATGGGATCCAAGGGGCTGTTGCCTTGTGGATCCAGAACCGGCTTGCCCACAGAAGGCAGAGAGTGGTTGTAGATGGGTCTTTTTCTGCATGGCGGTCGGTCATTAGTTCTGGGACCCTTCCTGTTTGTAATTTTCATAAATAACCTGGATGAGGAAGTGGAGGGATGGGTTGGTAAGTTTGCTGATGACACGAAGGTTGGTGGTGTTGTAGATAGTTTGAAGGGATGTCGGATGTTGCAGCGTGACATAGATGGGATGCAAGGCTGGGCGGTGAAGTGGCAGATGGGCTTCAACCTGGATAAATGTGTAGTGGTCCATTTTGGCAGGTCAAATGGGATGAAGGAGTATAATATCAAGCGTAAGACTCTTAGCAGTGTAGAGGATCAGAAGGATCTTGGGGTCCAGGTCCATAGGACTCTTAAATCGGCTTCGCAGGTAGAGGATTTGGTTAAGAAGGCGCATGGTGTACTGGTCTTCATCAATCAACTGAGTTTAGAAGTCGGGAGATAATGTTGCAACTTTATAAAACCCTAGTCAGACCTCTCGTGGAATACAGTGCTCAGTTCTGGTCATCTCATTACAGGAGGGATGTGGAAGTTATTGAAAGGGTGCAGAGGAGATTTACAAGGATGTTGCCTGGATTGGGTGGCATGCCTTATGAGGTTAGGTTGAGGGAGCTCGGTCTTTTCTCCTCAGAGAGACGAAGGATGAGAAGTGACCTGATAGAAGTGTATAAGATTTTGAGAGGTATAGTTCGGGTGGATTCTCGGAGGCTTTTTCCAAGGGCTGGAGAGGTTGCTACGAGAGGACACAGGTTTAAGGTTCTGGGGAGTAGGTACAGAGGAGATGTCAGGGGTAAGTTTTTCACTCAGGGTGGTGGGTGAGTGGAATCGGCTGCCATCGGTAGTGGTGGAGGCAAATTCGATAGGGTCTTTCAAGAGATTTCTGGATGAGTACATGGAACTTAATAGAATTGAGGGTTATAGGTAAGCCTAATAGGTATGGATGTCATCAGCACAACTTGTGGGCCGAAGGGCCTGTTTGTGCTGTAGTTTTTCTACGTTCTATGTTCTATCTAAGCCCTGAAGATGAGACAGTGAGCTTCCATGAACCAGAAAAAAGTCACAATTCTTTGTGTCAACAGAGAGTGGTCTTAGAATAGCAGCCCTGACAGACACAGGAGTAGAAGCCGAAGTTTAACGGGGAAGGTTAGGAATCAAAACGATGATAGTGATAGAAGTAGAAGTCCCCGTGAAAGTGACATATTGGTAACTGCCAACAAAATGAAGCTTGTGGTGATAAGAGAGGCCAAAAAAGAGAGTCAATCAGTTGGAAAGAATTTGGGGTGTACACTGAGGCACCAGATGAAGGGCAGCTTGCGTTGTCCCATCGGTGCGTTTGCATAGAGAAAGTTTTGCCAGATGGGATGTACAAAGCAGAAGCCAGATTAGTAGCCTGTGGGTATGAGGAACACTTGGAGGGAAGAGACATTACGGTAGATGCACCCACAGCAAGGACAGTGACATTGAATTTTTTTTTTTGCTATCCTAAGATCTAATAACTGGATATGTAAACCAATAGATATTAAAGCAGCGTTTCTGCAGGGCGAAACATTTCAAAGAAAAGTTTTTTTGAGGCCACCCAGAGAAGCAGGTAATACACAGGAACAATTGCGGGGATTCAACAAATGTGTATGTGAGTTAAGTGATGCATTAAGGGTTTGTTACTTATCTGTACATTCTGTATTGCTGAAGACTGGCTGAGTCCAGGTAAAACCGTATCCAGCTATATTCTACTGGAAACCTGAAGGAAAATTAGCTAGAATTTTCGTGATGCGTGTTGATGATTTCCTATGTCATGGCACAGAAAAGTTTGGAAAAAGGATAATTGAGAAGCTAAAGACAGAGTTTAAAGTAGGGTGCCACACAGCTGGTGGTTTTGCTGTCTCGGCTTTGATATCTGACAAAGTAGATCTTTTGATTTTTGATTTGATTTATTACTGTCACATGTATTAACATACAGTGAAAAGCATTGTTTCCTGCGTGCTATACAGACAAAACATACTGTTCATAGAGAAGGAAACAAGAAAGTGCAGAATGTAGTATCACAGTCATGGATAGGGCATAGAGAAAGATCAACTTAATGCAAGGTAAGTCCATTCAGAAGTCTTGACAGCAGCAGGGAAGGAGCTGTTCTTGAGTCGCTTGGTATGACCTCAGACTTTTGTTTCTTTTCCTGAAGGGGGTGGAAGAGAGAAAGTCTAGGGTGCGAGGGGTCCTTAATTATGCTGACTGCTTTGCTGAGGCAACGGGAAGTGTAGACAGAGTCAGTGGATGGGAGTCGTAACTGACGTGCCAAACTTCCTTAGTCTTTTGAGAAAGTAGAGGTGTTGGTGAGCTATAATGTCAGCATGGGGAGACCAGGAGAGGTTGTTGGTGATCTGGATACCGAAAAACTTGAAACTCTCGACCCTTTTTACTTCGTTCCCTTTGATGAAGACAGAGGCACATTTTCCCTTATGCTTCCTGAAGTTGATGATAATCTCCTTTTGTTGATATTGAGGGAGAGATTATTATTGCCGCACCAGTTCACCAGATTCTCTATCTCATTCCTGTACTCTGTCTCGTCATTGTTTGTTTGAGATCCGACCGACTACTGTGGTGTCATCAGCAAACTTGAAAATCAAATTGAAGGAGAATTTAGCCACACAGTCATACGTTTATAAGGAGTGCAGTTTATAAGGCTGAGAACACAGCCTTGTGGGGCATCGGTGTTGTGGATGATCGTGGAGGAAGTGTCTATCCTTACTGATGGTGGTCTGTCGGTAGGAGGTTCAGGATCCAGTTGCAGAGGGAGGTGTCGAGGCCCTCGCCACGGTATTTGGAGATGAGTTTCTTGGGAATAATTGTGTTGAAGGCCCAGCTGTAGTCAATAAATAGAAGACTGACATAGGAGTCCTCGTTATCTAGGTGTTCCAGGGTTGCTTGCAGGCCCAGGGAAATGGCACCTGCTGTGGACCTGTTGTGGCATTAGGCAGACTGCAGTGGACGCAGGTGGTCTGGGAGGCTGGAATTGATTCATGCCATGACTAGCCTTTCGAAGCACTTCATAATGATAGATGTCAGAGCCACCGGCCGGTAGTCATTAAGGGGTAACGGTGAGTCAACTGGAATATCTAAATAACATTGTTCCCATTCCCACCATCAGAGCGAGGTCAATGGAAAAAGAGGAACCAGTCGACAAAAAAGAAACAGGTTTGTTGAGGATTGTGATAGGACAGCTAAGTTTGTTGTGCACACAGACAAGACCGGATGGGAGCTATATTGCTCTAGAGCTCTTGAGACCCACCTCAGGAAGCAAGATCTTGCAGGCAAATTAGACTTTAGAAAAACTGAAGTTAGAGGAATTTGTAATTGAATTCCCAGCACCAGGAGAACTGGAAGACATGAAGTTAGTTGTGTTTAGTGATGCTTCACATGCCAATCTACCAGATGGATATTCAAGCAGTGCCAGATTCAAAGTATTCTTGGTAGGTGAGGAAGGAAAATGTTGTCCCTTGGCCTGGGAAGCAAAGAAAATAAACAGGGTAGTCAAAAATACATTGGTAGCTGAAACCCTAGTATTAGTGGAGGCGTGGGATATCTTTGTCTGACACATTAACAGAGTTATTTTTTATGGTAGCATCAGGAAAGAAATTACCAAATGTGTTATGTAGGTAATTGGTCTTCACTCAACAAAAAGTGTGACAAAAAAAAACGACTGAGAATTGATTTGGCCAGCATTAAATAAATGCTGGAAAACAAGCAAGTTTCCAAACTCAACTGGGTTGATGCAAATCTACAGTTATCTGACTGTTTTACTAAAAGGGGTGCAGGCACTGGAAAGTTGTTTAGAATACTGGAGGATGGTTGTCTTGAATTATTTTGAAAATAAAGAAAAATGTAACCAATGATAACATTGGATTTCTTGTGAATTGACCAACTGTAACAAGCTGTAAGGGCCAGCTGACTCAATAAACCATCTAGCCAATGACAAAACGATGTGGTGGTCTGCTGACCGGCTGACTCAGTATAAATAAGAATTTGTTGGGAATTGTGGGGGAGCTTGAAATGACCAGGATGAGGCCTCAAGTATTGGAATAATTAAGTTGCTTTATGAACCTTTTTGTTTGATTTATAAGTTGGAGTAAGTCTTGTTTCATTTTATTGCCAAAACTGAAGGCGACCTTCTGGTGGATCAACAACTGTCCCCACAATGGCTGAAGGTCCGGACCGGAGAGAAAATTCAACAGTATTGAGAATGGGCACAGGTAGGTTCACAATATATTTGGAAATGTGATTTCTGTCCTGATAAAATATGCACGTTTTGAGCAAAACCCTGCAGCTCACACAAGAAGAGACAGCAAGATTAGAATGAATGACCACCTCGTGGGTTTTCATCAGCAACTTTTGCATCTGTAGATGCATTTCTTTCCTCTGAAGGCTCCCAGTCAACATCCTCACACCCCTCAATCCACCCCCTGAATCTTATGTTTCCTCCTCATTCTTAGATCTCTACACCTACCTGGGCTCTGGGGAAATGTGTCCACTGCAGCTTCTGGAACTGGAGAGCTGCTGTCCAATCAGGTTGGCCACTATACAAAGGATTAACAGATGGGATATACAAATAAATGACACAAATGATGATATATCACTGACATCACTCCATCATGTTAGATTTTCTCATGCCCAGGACCGATATTCCTGCTTTGTAACGTGTTTAGACGTAGTACTAATAAACAAGTGTTCATCAGATGTCAGAGTATGACTACAGTCTGCCCAGTAAATATGAGGACTTGAGTCCTCAGACAGAGCATAGAGGCAATAGTTAATGGAGAAAATGCAATGGCGTTATCAATGGAACCACATTGTCAAACTTAACTCAATAGCAGCTCATGCTTACAACTTGATGAGAGGAGGCGGCTAACTGGAGAGGTAACAATGGGCATACCTGGCGAGCAGTCCCTGCACCATTTAAATATCTCAAGAACCTATAGGAAGGCCAGAAGTGGAAGTTCAACATCAAGCAGCATCAAGCCTTTGTACTAAGGAGCAGAAGCATCAAGCTCCATTATTTTATACTTTAGGTCCCATAGCAGAGAATGACGCAGAGATTGGAAGAGTCTCATGCAGACTTTGAGACCATTCTCAAAGCCTTTGGTGCCATTTTAGCCTGAAGCAAAAGTTGGTAATAGAATGAGTTTTAATCTGAGGTCACAATGACAGTGCAGAAGGAGGCTATTGGCTCATCAAGTCTACACTGACAGCAATCCCATCCAGGCTCTATCCAAACTGAATTAATTCTAACTGACCTACATTGCCTAGTTGGTAATTGTAGATATGTGGCACTGAAAGACTAATCCACAATGGCATTCTCATGGGATCCAAAACAAAAAACTCCAACTTTGTGCAAACCAAAGATGACCTTACTTCAGATCACGTGGTCCAAGGAGGCTGGCTGAGCGTAGGGAATTTAGCTGGGCACTCATTTGTTGCTGCATCAATGCTTCATGAGACTCTGACTGAGTAGGCACATGGGCAAGAGCTCCACCCATAGGAAAGCCCAGAAAACTAAAACGGTGGGATACCCCACATCAGCTGTTAATTTGAGAGGATTGTGTTGTTGCATAAAAACCAACATAGATGCTAGGACTGCCCACACAGGGATGCAGAATGCTTCCAGTGCATTCCAGTCCAGAGTTATAAGGAGAGCCTAGATAGACTGGGACTTTTTTCCCCGGGAGCATAGGAAACTTAGGGGTGATCTTATGGAGATCTAAAAAAAAGAGGGGCATAGATCAGCTAAAGAGTCAACATCTTTTCCCAAAAGTAGGTCAGTCCAAAGAGGGCATAGGTTTAAGGTGAGGGGAGAGATACAAAAGGGTGCAGAAGGGAAATTTTTTCACACACAAGGTGATGACTGCCTGGAACGAACTGCCAGAGATGATAGTAGAGGCGGACATAATTTTGCTTTTCAAAAAGCATTTAGACAGTTACATGGGTAAGGTGGGTATAGACGAATATGGGCCAAACTCGGACAATTGGGACAAGCTTAGTGGTTTAAAAAAAAGGGAGGCATGGACAAGTGGGCCAATGGGCCTATTTCCATGGAATGAACCTCTATGACTATGCCACTATGCAGCGAAACTGGAAGTGTTTTTCAAATCCAGCAACTTTAATCAAGGTGGATGACATCAACATATTTATAAAGCACACTCCTTCCAAGGAATTGGAAACCAAGATAAGGAGAGAATGAGAGTGTTGTTACTTTAATGATAACATTCACTTTATTTACTGTACAAGACACAATGTGAGCTTATTGAGTGATGGAGCAGGTCAGGGGACCAAATGTCTTATTCCTGCTAATTTGCATGTTTGTAGTGAAATGTTTGTTGTTATAAGACTTTGTTTAGTTGAAATAATGTAAATGTAGTCATTAGGTTTGAGAGTTTTGTTCTTCGGTATAGTATTTTAGCAATAAACACTTAAAATTCTATTAAATTTATATCCCATCTCTGCATGGTCCTGAGGTCTGCCTATGGTGGATAATAGCTGAATTGGCACAGTAGATTTAAATGTAATAGGTAGTATGTAAGGTGCATGGATTAGCATGAATTGGCACAACAGTGACTTAGGGCTTTAAAGGGCCATGGAGGCAGCTGAGTGGGGAGACACATAGGAGGTCACTGAGCTTGTCTGGGGAGTCATACCTGCCATAGGGCCATGAGGGTTTTTTGGGGTTGGCATATATTGTCATGCACATTATGGGGAGCATATCAATCATCTTCAGGAGCATAGTTTGATGTAGAAGCATTAGGTGGCATCGATGGAGCATGGCTGGTGGGTGAAAGGACTGAGGGCTGGAGTCCCAGCCTCCTCACTCCTGGGCCACCTGCTTCAATACCAACTCTATGCCAGTCCTTTGAACTGAAAATTCAGGCAAACAAATGGAGGTGTTGAGGCCAATCTCAAGGTAAAAATCTAGACCTTGGCATCTGGACTTTGTAGTCAAATTATTAAACATCTGGAGATTAGGAGATAATCCAGTGGGTTGGAATTGAAAAACCAAAGGTAAATTGTGCTTGACCAGTTTGATGATTAAGAAGTGACTGTACACAGAACATGGCACAGTGACACATTTGTTAGCACTGCTGCCTCACAGGAACCTGGGTTTGATTCCCGGCTTGGGTCACTGTCTGTGTGGAGTTTGCACATTCTCCCTGTGTCTCTGTGGGCTTCCTCCAGTTTCCTACTACAGTCCAAAGATGCGCAGGTTAGGTGGATTGACCATTCTAAATTGCCGCTTAGTGTCAGGGGCGCTAGGTAGGGTAAAGAACAGTGGCATGTGCAGGTTTTAAGTTGATGCTTGATGAAGTGATTTGAAGAGGAAATTACTTCTTTGTTATAAAATAAATTAAAATAGACTGAGTAGAAAACTAATGATATGTTTCAACTTTGCTGTTCACAGATCCAAACTCTACAATCACTGAATTCTTGACAAAGTACGACGATGAGAAGCTATTCCAGTTTTCAAAATTCTACCGGGACAGACTAGAACAAGCGATTGAAGAAGTGGTAGATGGAATCAGCTTAGTGTTATTACATGAAAGTCATTTCAGTGGACAAGAACATGGGGTAAGTGGGAAGGACATTGAGTTTGGATTATTTTTTCATCACAAAAGAGACAGAGTAAGCACAAATTAATTGTGTTGTGGAGAAAAGGCCTGTCTAAATCATTTTTCAATATCATGACTGTAACCTGCCGTGATGATATTGAAGTTATTGACTAATCATAGCAATCAGTTTATTCACAACAAACCCAGATATGGGGAAAATACCAGCAGAACTTTTAAAACCACTGTCACCTGTTTCTCCCAAGAATGTTACACATAGCAGATGCAAGATCCCTAATTAATCATATGCTACATTCCAAAATGTTATTTTTGGATATTTTTGTAATTCACAAGACAGCAGCTTGATAACTATTTATTGAATTTTTTTTTCCTCTAACCTGGAGTTATGGTTTTAATTACTAATAAAAGAAAAATCAACAATGTATTAAATTTCTGAAGTAATTAAACTAATTAATATTTTAATCAGATAAGTATAAGAATAAATGAATTTTGATTCAGAGACTTAACACAGAGTGGGTTTAGAGGCATAAATTAATATACAAGATATTAAGTAGATTCTGAAAAACAGAAAAAATGGTTTTTTTTAGATCATAAAAGAACAGCAAAGACTTGCGGCCTGCAATTCCTGTACCACATGGGAACTTTAGGACATATGATGTGTTTGGGGGACTGGGTATTTAGGCAGTATCTCCAGCTCTTGACCTCAGCTTCATGATTTTCAAGCTTGAGGAGCAGTTGCTGGAAGCACTGGAGCTCCAGACAAGATGAGAGTTTCTTGGAGATGGCCATGAGAGAGATGGTGAAAATTCAGCATGGTAAATGGATGGCTATCTGGAAGAGTAGGTAGTATAGGCGCCTTTGGGTTTTATGCCATTTTCAAACTGCAACTCAGCATTTGAGATCATTGGGAGTGTCGACACTTCTGAGGTGTGCAGACCAGGCCACCGTTGAGCAAGGGACTTCACTGAGGGAGCAACAAAGAATAGAAATGTAGTCATTAAAGGAAGTTCCATAGTTAGGGGCCAGGCAGATATTTCTATGAGCCCTATATTGATGCATGATATTTTGCTTCCATTTACCAGGATTACAATACCATAGAGAATATTCTACGGGGGATGCAATTGAGCCAGAAGTTGTGGTACACATCAGTAGAAATGGCAAAAGGGGCGGGGGGGGCACACGCGGTATTGAAGTTACACAGTCAGCCTTTCAGAAGTTAGGATAAAGAACCATGAAGGTGATGATCTCTGCCAGCAAAAGTTGAAACGGGAAGAAAGAGGATCGGCGCACAGCGCAGGAAGGAGGGCTTCAGGTCTTTGGGCTACTCTTCATCGTGTATGACTTTGCTGGTTTGCATTTCATCCAGTTATGTATTGGTAAAAAAGCTATAGTCTGCTATTCCCGAAGTAGACTCTTAACTTCATGCCCCTCTTCAGTCACTGTCTGTCATTGAATCATATTATCCATTATCTCCCAATCAAACCAAGTTGAATTACCAAACCCATCAAAACGATCTCCTGCTTCTATTCTCATAACACTGCCTACCTCAAGTCCTGTATTATCTCATATGCTGAATCTTCGTACTTGGCTATGTTTGCTCCTGGTGGCCTTCCTTTACTTCCAGTCTTGAGGAACTCAAAAATTCTGCTGCTTGTCTCCTGATCTTCCCCAGGTCCTATTCAAATGGTACGCTTTGGTTTGCTCACCTACAATGGCTTCTTTTCTTTGAATTGTTAAGTTTAAAATTCTCACCCTCCTGTTTAAATATACTTCATGGTCTTGACCTTTCCTATTTCTGTAACCTCGTTCAGCTCCAAAACGTTTGTGCCCCTGAAATTTTCTGTTGTGGTGCTGATCTCTTGTGCACTTACTCCTTCACATCATGACTTCTGACCATGGATTCAGCTCTCTTGTTTAATACTCTTTGAAATTCCACCTATCTGCTTTTCTCTACTGTTCAAAACATACCATTTCTGTTTTGGTCACTCATATTAATATATCCTGCTTTGTATTGGGTTCATCAACTGACTCTACTGTGAAAAGCTGTGGAACATTTATATATAGGAAATAGCTATGTAACTCTAATGTGGTGATCAAAGTCTTGACTACACAAGGTTCATTGATGGACATGTGTCCCTCGTTAATGAGTATTTGTACAGACAGTAGATGTGTAAGATAATGAATTAATATGTCATCATTATGATGTGAAGATACTGGGGTGGGTACAGCAAGACGTCTCAGAACACCAGGTTAAAGTCCAACAGGTTTATTTGGAATCATAAGCTTTCAAAGCACCACTCTTTCAGCGCTCCTTTATCCTCTCCATTTACCGAATGAAGGAGCAGCGCTCCAAAAGCTCATGATTCAAAATAAACCTGTTGGACTTTAACCTGGTGTTGTGAGACATCTGACTATGTTTTAATTACCGAGGGAAGTGATTGAATTGATTATATGGCTGATGTGTCTAATAAATCAAAACAGTAATTTCTTTGTGCAACTTCTGACTTTTCGTGCTGACTTCCTCAATACAGAAACTCCCCTGCTTGCCATCTGAGTTCTGATGCTGCTGTTTTAAATTTGAGCAGATTACCAAGTGTGACAGCAGGAAGTAAATGTGAGAAACCGGCAATCATATTGTCGCTCAGTAATCTGATGTCATGTTGAACACTTAAGGATAGAGAAAACTAATCGCGTTCAAATTATAATAGATTTGGATTCCTGTTTCATCAGATTTATTTTCTGTTGTTGATTAAACTATGATATTTGCCTAATATTCAACCATGTTCACCATGGATCAGGAACTGACCGAGTGACTATGTTCTGTGCTTAAAACAATTGGAAAATCCCACCACTGAGCAGATCAATCCTTTCTGATTCTCAGTGTTTATTTTTTGCTCAACTCTTCATTATTATTCATTATTATACTTTACAGAAAGTCACCGCGCTTATGGAGAAGAAAAGCCGGAAGGACAGTTCCAAATTGCTCCTAAATCTGGTGATGGAGAAAGGATCTCTGGCCCGAAGGGTGATGTGGATGTCCTTTGTGCAAATGAGCCCCTTTGTACCAAAGTTGGACAAAATACTGAAAGAAATACAGGAACTTGGTACGGTAAAATCAAACAGTGAATTCAATTTCAGATTCAAACACTGCAGTTATTACAATGCCATCACAAATATCTGACATATCAATTGATTTTAAACAGATTCTGATTTCTATGTGAACATGAAGCGAGATATATCCGAAATACCCAATCAGCTGAAAGGTAAATGGTGAAATGGATACTTCAAACTGTTTCACTTGTGGGAATTGCTTGTTTAGAGATTGTCAGGAACTGAAAATCAGAACTTCAGAGGCCAGCACAACAGGATTGAATGTACTTTGGATTTATCAATGTTCTGTACTAAGTTATAATTCATATCATCTCTGAATATAGATTGCCATTACTTGAAGTCTTGAACATAGCACGTTCTTGAAACACTGTGAAACCTCGTACATACCTAGCAGGATCCTGATACATTGTGAAACCTCTTGCACACCTGGCAGGATCCTGATACATTCTGAAACCCTGCACACACCTGGCAGGATCCTGATCCTTAATCATTTAGAAAGTATCTATTTTACCATTTTTTTAACAGCCCTGTCAGATCAGTAATAAGCATAAGTATAGGAATTCTGGTCCGCCTCATCACACCCTGCTCAGATCTAAAACGTTTACAGTGCATTGCAAACAATCTACTAATAAATATACTTTGAGTTGCAAGAGTATGTGCCGTGTACCTGATGGATGGTGTTCTCACGTGAGATGATGTCACCCATGTCGATGATCCGGCATGTCTTGCAGAGGTTGCTGTGGTAGGGTTGTGTGGTTTTGTGGTCACTGTTCTCCTGAAGGCTGGGTAGTTTGCTGCGAACAACAGTCTGTTTGAGGTGCGGTTATTTGAAGGCAAGAAGTGGGGGTGTTGGGATGGTTCTGGCGAGATGTTTGTCTTCACCAATGCTGTGTTGAAGACCCCGGGGAAGATGTCACAGCTTCTCCGCTCCGGGGAAGTCCTGGATGACGAAGGGTACTCTGGCCACCGTGTCCCGTTTTTGTCTTCTGGGGAGAGCGGTGCGGATTTTTGCTGTGGCGCGTCAGAACTGTCTATTGATGAGTTGAGCGCCATATCCTGTTCTTATGAGAACATTTTTCAGCGTTTGGAGGTGTCTGTTGCGATCCTCCTCATCTGAGCAGATCCTGTGTATACGGATCTGCCCCGTCACCAAAATGGACCCCATCAGTTTCGCAGCGGACACAGAGGAATTCAGCAGGCGATTGAGGCTGTGGGAGTTCTTCCACAAACCCCAAAAGGCCAACAGCGAATACAATGAGACAGCCAATGAAGTGACAGAAGTCCGCAGTGCAGCAACCAAAGAGGAAAGAGTCCGATTGGACTCTTCCGGAAGGCCCCTACCCTCGACTTGACATGTATGCCCAAGCCAGCAGAAGTTGCGTCAACACCAGATTCATCAACCGCACTCACAAGACAGCCCCGAACATCACCCAAGCACAACGCAATGCCATCCATGCTCTCAAAATCAACCGCAACATTATCATCATACCAGCTGGCAAAGGAAGGGCCATTGTCATCCTGAACAGAAAGGATTACTGCAAAGAAGTGTACCGACAACTAAACAATGAGGAACACTACAGACAGTTACCCACAGATCCAATCAAAGAACACACCCGTCAACTCAACTCTTTGATCAAGACCTTTGATCTGGGCTTTCAGAGCACCCTCCATGCTCTCGTCCCACGTACTCCCTGTGTTGGTGATCTCTACTGCCTCTCAAAGATACACAAGATAAACACACCCGGCCATCCCATCGTATCGGGCAGTGGGACCCTGTGCGAGAACCTCTCCGGCTACGTCGAGGGCATCCTGAAACCCATTGTACGAAGAACCTCCAGCTTTTTTCGCGATAGTACGGATTTCCTACAGAAACTCAGCACACATGGAGCAGTTGAACCAGGGACACTCCTCGTCACAATGGATGTCTCGGCGCTCTACACCAACATCTCCCACAATGATGGCATTGCTGCAATTGCCTCAGTACTCAATGCCGACAACTGCCAGTTTCCACATGCAATTTTACAACTCATCCTGGACCACGATGTCTTCACCTTCAACAACCAGTTTTTCATCCTGACACATGGAACAGCCATGGGGACCAAATCCGCACCTCAATGTGCCAACATCTTCATGCACAGGCTTGAACAAGACTTCTTCACCACACAGGACCTTCAACTGATGCTATACACTAGATATACCGATGACATTTTCTTCCTTTGGACTCATGGGGAACAATCACTGAAACAACTATATGATGACATCAACAAGTTCCATCCCATCATCAGACTCACCATGGACTATTCTCCGGAATCGGTGGCATTCCTGGACACACGCATCTCCATCAAGGACAGTCACCTCAGCACCTCACTGTACCGCAAGCCCACAGATAACCTCACGATGCTCTACTTCTCCAGCTTCCACCCTAAACACGTTAAAGAAGCCATCCCCTACAGACAAGCCTTCCATATACACAGGATCTGCTCAGATGAGGAGGATTGTGACAGACACCTCCAGACGCTGAAAGATGTCCTCATAAGAACAGGATATGGTGCTCAACTCATCAATAGACAACTCTGTTGCGCCACAGCGAAAAACCACACCAACCACCCCAGAAGACAAACACAGGACACGGTGGACGGAGTGTCTTTCGTCGTCCAGTACTTCCCCGGAGCAGAGAACAAAGAACTGCACAGCACAGGAAACAGGCCCTTCGGCCCTACAAGCCCGTGCTGCCCACTCAGTGAGTGCCTTTGTCTACCTCTAGTGGATCACCACAATAAAGGGGGTGGAAATTTAGGGAATTATATGTACGCCAGATTAAGGGACATACAATTCGGGGACAATTTTTTGACACCAATCAACCTAAAAAGCATGTTTTTGGGATGTGGGAGGAAACCGGAGCACCTGGAGAAAACCCACGTAAGCACAGGGAGAATGTGCAAACTCCCACAGACATTGATCCAAGCCAGAGATCCGACCCGAGTCCAAGTAACTGTACAGCAGACAGTGATAGTCACTGAGCTGACGTGTTGCCTGTCAATTGGTCCAGAATAAGCGTACACTAATGGACGTGAAGCACTAGGCAGCTCCCGAAGCAACATCCAAGAGCAACCCTTGCACGACCCACCACGTGTATGCACCTTGTAGGCCAACAAGGTGGACCGAATCGCCTGTGGATGTAAAAGGAGACATCAGTGAACATAAATAGACGTACAATAGGCTATACAGACTGTAATGGAAGATCCCCAATAGTTCCAACATAAGTGACAAGGTGAGCCTTAAAATTTGTTGGACGACTGACGGGAATGTGTTCATTCCCAGGAACGTCCTGAGGCTCTTGATCTTCAACTATTTTGTATCCCTCCATTTCCAGTCTGCTCATGTGACTATCCAGGTAAGTCTTAAACAACCCTAGCGTGTCTGCCTCCACCACCCTACTTGGCAGTGCATTCCAGGCCCCCGCCACCCTCTGTGTACAAAAACGTCCCTCTGACATCTGAGATATACCTCACCCCTCTCACCTTGAGCCCGTGACCCCTCATGATTGTCGCCTCCAACCTGGGAAAAAGCTGCCCTCTGTTCACCCTATCTATACCCTTCATAATCTTATACACCTCTATTAGATCTCCCCTCGTTCTCCGTCTTTCCAGGGAGAACAACCCCAGTTTGCCCGATCTCTCCTCATAGCTAAGACCCTCCATACCAGGCAACATCCTGGTAAACCTCCTCTGCGCTGTCTCTAAGGCCTCCACGTCCTTCCGGTAGTGCGACGACCAGAACTGAACGCAGTACTCTAAATGCGGTCTAACCAGCGTTCTATACAACTGCAACATTTAGACTCCAGCTCTTATACCCTATACCCCTTCCTATAAAGGCAAGCATACCATACGCCATCTTCACCACCTTCACCTGTGCTGCCACCTTCAAGGACTTGTGGACTTGCACACCTCTGTGTTTCTATACTCTTGATGATCTTACCATTTATTGTATAACTCCCCCCTACATTAGTTCTTCCAAAATGCATCACCTCGCATTTATCTGGATTAAAGTTAAAGCTACGACATCTTCTCCGGAGTCTTCAACACATCATTGTTGAAGACGAACATCTCGCCAGGGCCATCCCCACATCCCCACTTCTTGCCTTCAAACAACCGCACAACCTCAAACAGACTGTTGTTCGCAGCAGACTGTGAACTCATTGGGGTCACAATTCACAGCTCAGGAACCTCTGCAGTAGTACTCCTTGTAATGCATTGTTTGTTGAACAGAACAGGTCATATGTTATTAATAACTTAAGGAGAAAATATCACGTTAATAGACATCGTCATGCTCAGTAAATTTTAGAAGAAAGTGAGGATTTGAACATTTCCTCAGCCACTGGGTGGCACGGTGACACAGTGGTTAGCACTGCTGTCTCACAGCTCCAGGGACCCAGGTTTGATTCCCAGCTTGGGTCATTGTTTGTGTGAAGTTCACATGTTCTCCCCGTGTATGCGTGGGTTTTTTTGCAGGTGCTCCGGTTTCCCCTCTCAGTCCAAAGATGTGCAGGTTAGGTTGATTGGCCATGCTAAATTGCCCCTTAGTGTCCCAGGATGTGTACGTTAGAGAGATTAGAGGGGTAAATGTGTGGGGTTGTTGGAATAGGACCTGAGGTGGGATTGTTGTTGGTGCAGATCCAATGGGCCGAATGGCCTCCTTCTGCACTGTCGAATTTCTGTGATTTCACTGGTATGTTTGAGGCAACAGTTCCAATAATTGAGTTTTAACTTGTCTATTGGAAGTGCGAGTGAAATCTTGTACCATTTTACTGGATGCTAAAATAGCCTTGGAAAGTTGTTTTTAATAACATAGTTAAACTGAAAATCACTTTCTTTCTTTCTTTCTGTTTTACTTGAAGATGTTCAACAGAAGCACAAGGATACACTCCGGGTACAAGCTGAAACACTGAGAGTGAGCACTATCCTAATAAGGCAGAAAGTTAGGGCTTTCCAGCTGGTTGATCGATACGCTGAGCTAACACTTATTTCTACAGTTCGAGATCGGACACTTGTAGAACATGAACTGCTAGCAAGGGGCCGACGCCATGAAGAATGGAGAGAGGAACATCTCCGGAGAGAACTGGAAAAAATCCGTGCTGATCAATTGTTCCAGAGCAGTTTTTCCCAGAGAAAACCCAAATCTGGGAGTTCAGCAGCAGTGAGTGGAGTCCCAGGGATTGGGAAAACAACAATGGTGCAAAAGATTGTTTATGATTGGGCCACTGGGAAAATATACCCACACTTTCAATTTGTCTTCAGTTTTAAATTCCGGGATTTGAACACCATTAAATGCAGAATAAACCTGAGGAATCTGATACTGTTCTTCTATCCTTACTTCGGGAATGTTCTGGTAGAACTCTGGAAGAACCCAGAGAGATTGCTGTTTATATTCGATGGTTTGGATGAATTTGAAAAAACAATCAATTTTGATGGCAGTCAGTCCACATGCACGGACCCTGAATGCTATACTGAATTGTCTGACATTGTGTACAGTTTAATGCAGCACAAACTGCTCCCCGGATGTTCAGTTCTTGTGACCACCAGGCCCACTGCATTAAGTTTGTTAGAAAAGGCTGAGATTAGTATCTGGGCTGAAATCCTGGGATTTGTTGGTGATGAACGCAAGCAATATTTCAACAAGTTTTTTGAAAATGAAGAAGTGGCGGCAGCTGTTCTCAAACACCTGGAGGAGAATGAGATTTTGTACACCATGTGCTATAACCCTTCCTATTGCTGGATCCTCGGTCTGTCACTGGGCCCCTTCTTTACACAGACACACCGGAATGAGCAGCAAGTTCCAAAGACTGTCACCCAGCTATATTCCTACTACATTTACAACATTCTGAAAAACCATAGCCAAGAGATTGAAAATCCCCGTGATGTGTTTTTGAAAATTGGTGAGATGGCCTTCACAGGCATCTCTGAGAAGAAGATTGTGTTTCGAAATGGTGATTTGATCAACTACAATCTGCAATCTTCCCATTTCCTGTCTGGGTTTCTTGTGGAACTTTTGGAAAGAGATCGTTCTGTCCAGAGTATAGTTTACACATTCCCACATCTCACTATCCAAGAGTTTGTCGCTGCACTAACAGAATTTCTGACTTCAAATCCCAGGAACGTTAGGGAACTCCTCAGGGAAGCCCAGAGTGAGGAAGATGGGCGATTTGAAATATTTCTCCGTTTTGTTGCTGGCCTCTCCTCCCCACAGTCAGCTAGGCCCCTGGAAGAGTTTCTGGGTCGATTTCTTCATCAAACAACCTGTCGAGTGATTGACTGGATAAAGGAAAAGGTTGAAGGTCAGATTGGAAACACAACGGGTGAAAGTGGTAAAAGAAACCTCCTGAACACATTTCACTACTTGTTTGAATCTCAGAATAAAGCATTGGCTCGATCCACAGTGGGTTCTATGGAAACACTTTCATTTTGTGAATTGCGACTGACCCCAGTTGACTGTGAAGTCCTGTCTCAGACCATTGGACTCTGTGATACTGTAAGATACCTCAATCTACAAAAGTGCTATATTCAGTGTGAAGGTCTTCAACGGCTGCAACCCATTCTGCACAAATGCGAGGGGTTAAGGTAACTGTTTGTGGAGCTGGTATTTCATTGTTTATAGAGCATTTAAATCTTTCAGGTCAAGCAAAAAGGCAGAGTTAGAAAAGCTTCACAAAAGAAGGTTGTAAAATTCTGAGGTGGAAACTAAGAATGATGTCTTTGCTCACAAGTTTTTACCTTACTTGGTAGTGACTGAAGTGTATGAACATGAAATCAAGATGAAAAGAAACAGTAATATCTGTTTACAGAATAGAATGTATGTGTTCTAAACATAATAAATACGTCTATAATAAATAATTTAGAAATACTAATCATAATTGACGACAAACTGTAAGCCATGCAGATCATGACCATGGAAGAGGGAGTACATGGTGTGATCAGCAAGTTTGCAGATGACACGAAGATGGCTGGACTTGCGGGCAGTGAGGAGTAGTGTCAGGCAATACAGCAGGATATAGATAGGATGGTATATTGGGCAAATAAATGGCAGATGGAATTTAATCCTGATAAATGCGAGGTGATGCATTTTGGAAGAAATAGTGTAGGGGGGAGTTATATGATAAAGGGTAGACCTATTAAGAGTATGGAAACGCCAAGGGACCTGGAGGTGCAAGTGCACAAGTCTTAGTAGGTGACAGTACAGGTGGAGAAGGTTGCGAAGAAGGCTTATGGTATGCTAGCCTTTATAGGAAAGGGTATAGAGTACAAGAGCTGGCGTCTAATGTTGCAGTTGTATAGAACGTTGGTTAGACCGCATTTGGAGTACTGCGTCCAGTTCTGGTCACCTTACTACCGGAAGGACGTGGAGACCCTGGAGAGAATGCAGAGGAGGTTTACCAGGATGCTGCCTGTTATAGAAGGACTGGGTTTTGAGGAAAGATTGGGCAAATTGGGGCTGTTTTCCTTAGAAAGACAGAATGAGGAGAGATCTAATAGAGGTGTATAAGATAATGAAGGGTATAGATAGACTAAACAGTGGTAAGCTTTTTCCTCGAATGGAAACAAATATTACGAGGGGCCACAAGCTTAGGGTGAGGGGGGCGAGGTGTAATTCGGATGTTAGGGGGAGGTTTTTCACACACAGGGTTGTGGGGGTATGGAATGCACTGCCAAGTAAGGTGGTGGAGGCAGGCACGCTGGAGTTGTTTAAGGGATACTTAGGTACATGAGCGGAATAGAGATGGAGGGATATAGGAGACTGTTTTAAATAAGGATCAAGAGCCTTGGGACGTTCCTGGGAATCAATTGATTCCTATGGACCTTCCAACATATTTTCTGGCTCACTTGCTTTCCTTTTGAGCTTTTGGGGATTCCCTTGAATGTTTGCATAAGATGTGCATGTTACTGATGTTTTTCTCTTTTAATCCACAGGTGCTTCGGTCCGCCTTGTTGCCCAACAAGGGGCATACACGTGGTGGGTCGTGCGAGGGCTGCTCTTGAATGTTTCGAGAGTAGCCTAGTGCTTCACACTGTTAGTGTACGCTTAAACTGGACCAGCTGATGGGCAACACGTCAGTTCAGTGACTATCACTGTTTGCTGTGCAGATACATGGATTTGGGCCAGTATCTGTGGGAGTTTGTGCATTCCCCCCTTGCTTGCGTGGGTTTTCTCCAGGTGCTCCGGTTTCCTCCCACACCCCAAAGATAGGCTGATTAGTTTAACAAATTGTCCCTAAGTTAGTCTCCCCTCAATCTGGTTTCCAATGTGGAGTGCCATAAGCGTAGACAAAGGTCATGGGTGGAAGAGGGAATTCACAATGTTAAAATGGCGGTGCGGGCTTGTTGGGCCGAAGGGCCTGTTTCCCATGCTGTGTTGTTCTTTGTTCTATCACAAAAGAAAATAAGTACTGTATAACACCCTAAATATTAAGAAGGTTTCTGTGGGGAGAATGAAATATCTTTAATTTTGATAATTGAATACAAAGACCTTTTTGGGTCTAACTTTTAGGATTTCTCTCAATTCTGTTCATTACTTTTTCATTCATTCATGGGATGTGGACTTCACTAGCTAAGCTAACATTTATTGTCTATCCCTAATTGCCCTGGAGAAGCTGGTGGAGAGCTGTTTTCTTGAACCATATATTTTCAGAAATCTCACAGTGCTATTAAGAAGGAAGTTCCAGGCTTTTGAACCATTGACAGTGAAGGAATAGTGATATATTTCCAAATCAGTGTGGTGTATGGCTTGGAGGAGGTGGTGGTGTATGCATGCGTCTGCCACTCTTTTCTTCCAGATGGTAGAGGTCATTGTTTTGGAAAGTAGTGTTGAAGTAGTCTTGGTGAATTGCTGCAGGGCATCTTGTACACACTGCTGCTACTGTGCGTTGGTGGTGGATGGGGTGCCAATCAACTGAGTTGCTTTGTCCTGAAGTATCAAACTACTTGAGTGTTATTGGAATTGCACTCATTCAGACAAGTAGAGCGTATTCCTGATTGTACCTTGTAGATGGTACACAAACTTTGGGAAGTGAGTTACCTGCCACAGAATTTCCAACCTGTAACATACACTATGGTGATCCTGAGGGTCAGGGCAAAGTGGCTAGAGAGAAACTGTTCCCAATAAGGGAAAAGGAAGCTGATTTTAAGGTAAATGACAACAGAACCAAAGGTGACGTGA
Source organism: Carcharhinus amblyrhynchos (assembly GCF_965287045.1). NCBI lineage: Eukaryota > Metazoa > Chordata > Chondrichthyes > Carcharhiniformes > Carcharhinidae > Carcharhinus > Carcharhinus amblyrhynchos. Next base: position 73,899,070 of record NC_137336.1, on the reverse strand, counting down.
AGAGAAGTTTCTTCACACTGGAAATGGTCAGCATCTAAAATATACAGAGTGAGTTGGAGGCAAATTCAATGGTGGATTCCAAAAGAAAATTTGATCATTACCTAAGGAGAAAGGAGCAGGGCTCTGGGGAAAAGGTAGAGGGAATGGGGTTAGCTGAGCTTCTCTTGCAAACCTAGCACAGACAGAATAGGCCGAATGATCTCCTTCTGAGCTCTAACCATTCTATGATTCATCTCTGGCTGTGACCAGTACAGTGTCAAGACAGATTCATAACATCTGCATTTTTGTACCATATTCCAGTCAATAAACATCACTGTTTCGAGTATGTTGCCCTGTGTCAGGTATATTTTCTCTACTTCCATTCTCAACCTTTTTTTTGTTATAAATTGAATCTAAGTGCACTTAGATTCCAATGCAGAGAGGACAGAGCAGGAGGAAGAATAGAAATATAACTGAAATTCTCTGATGTACAGTAACTTGGTCCTCAGTTTCCTCTCCTTGATCTGTGCTGAGTTCCCTGCTTCCAGATTGGAACTCCTTCCAAGTGGCCATTCTTCACTAGTACAAATGGATGGTGAATATTGAGAGGCCAGCACAGTTGGGTGATTTCTCTCTTCCCATATCCAACACTCATGCACACTTATCTCAATGGAGAGGAGAAAAGAAACTAGATAATGATCAGCCGTGAGAGCCCTTCCTCTCAGCCCAACGGCCAGGGGTGAAGAGCAACTAATTCAGCGCAGATTGTATTTGAATTTCTTTTTAGCTCTTTTCCAATTATTTCCTGCAACAGTGAAAGGAATGTGACTTCAAGAAAAGTCCTGTGATTCCCTTTCTGTTCCGGCACTTCAACAAAACACAAGAGAACATCAAAACCTTTATAAAAATAAAATACTATGGATGTTGGAAATCTGAAATAAAAACAAAGTGCTGGACCCATCCAGGACATTCCATACCTCCCCATTCCACTGCCCCATTTCTTCTAATCCTATCCCTTGCCATGTATTTACTATACCCACTGACCTCCCTTCCTCTGATGCTGAATGTTCTACACTCAGCAATGGATTCAGTTTCAGATCCTTACAACCTTACCTCAATGAATTTTGGGCTGGGCATGATGCTGAACTGTTCTTCCATCGTCTTCATTTCTGTGCTCACTATTTATTCATTTTATGGGATGTGGGCGGTGCTGGCTAGACCTGTGTTTATTGCCCATCTCTAGTTGCCCTTGAGAAGGTGATGGTGAGCTGCCTTCTTGAATAACTCCAGTCTCGAAGGTGTAGGTCTCCATAGTGCTGTTAGGAGGGAATTCTAGGATGTTGACCCAGCAACAGTGAAGAAGTGGTGATGTATTTCCAAGTCAGTACGGTGAGTGACTTGAGGGGAATCCCCAGGTGGTAGTGTTCCCAGGTATCTGCTGCTCTTTTCCTTCTAGATGGTAGTAGTCAAGGGTTTGGAAGGTGCTGTCTAAGGAGCCTGGGTGCAGTGCACCTTATCGATGCTACACACTTCTGCCACTTTACATTGTCGGTGGAGGGATTGAATATCTGTCGAAGGGTAGCAATCATGTGGCTGTTTTATCTTGGATGGTGTCAACCTTCCTGAATGTTGTTGCAGTTGCACCCATCCAGGCAAATGGAGAGTATCCCATTACACCCCTGATTTATGCATGATAGATGGTGGACGCGGCTTTGGGGAGTCAGGAGGTGAGTTAGACACTGCAGGATTCCTAACCTCGGACATGCTCTGGTAGCCACAGTATTTATATGACTAAACCAGTTCAGTTTCTGATCAGTGGTAACCCCCAGGATGTTGACAGTGGGAGAATCAGTCAAGGGTCAATGGTTAGATCTTCTTTTGTTGGAGATGCTCATTGACTGGCACTTGTGTGATGTGAATGCTACTTGTCACTTGTCAGGTCAAGCCTAGACATTGTCCTGGCCTTGCTACATTTGGACATGAATTGCTTGAGGAGACGCGATTTATATTGAACATTGTGCAATCATCAGCGAACATAACCACTTCTGACCTAATGATGGAAGGAAGGTCATTGATGAAGTAGCTGAAGATGGTTCGATCTCGAACTCTACTCAGAGGAACTATTAGACCAGACGGGATTGAGGTTCATAAGGAGGTGGTGTTAGCAATTCTGGAAAATATGAAAATAGGTAAGTCCCCTGGGCCAGATGGGATTTATCCTAGGATTCTCTGGGAGGCTAAGGAGGAGATTGCAGAGCCTTTGGCTTTGACCTTTATGTCATCATTGTCTACAGGAATAGTGCCTGAAGACTGGAGGATAGCAAATGTTGTCCCCTTGTTCAAGAAGGGGAGTAGAAACAACCCTGGGAATTATAGACTGGTGAGACTTACTTCTGTTTTGGGCAAAGTTTTGGAAAGGATTATAAAAGATGAGATTTATAATCATCTAGAAATGAATAATTTGATTAGGGACAATCATCACCGTTTTGTGAAGGGTAGGTCGTGCCTCACAACTTTATTGAATTCTTTGAGAAGGTGACCAAAGAGGTGGATGAGGGTAAAGCAGTTGATGTGGTGTATATGGATTTCTGTAAAGCATTTGATAAGGTTCCTGATGGTAAGCTATTGCAGAAGATACAGAGGCATGGGATTGAGGCTGACTTATCGGTTTGGATCAGAAATTGGCTAGCTGTAAGAAGACAGAGGGTGGTGGTTGATGGGAAATGTTTATCCTGGAGTTCAGGTACTAGTGATGTACCGCAAGGATCTGTTTTGGGGCCACTGCTGTTTGTCATTTTTTATAAATGACCTGGATGAGGGCGTAGAAAGATGGGTTAGTAAATTTGTGGATGATAGTATAGTCAGTGGACTTGTGGACAGTGCGGAAGGATGTTGCAGGTTACAGAGGGACATAGATAAGCTGCAGAACTGGGCTGAGAGATGGGAAATGGAGTTTAATGCAGAAAAGTGTGAGGTGATTCACTTTGGAAGGAGTATTAGGAATACAGAGTACTGGGCTAATGGTAAGATACTTGGTAGTGTGGATGTGCAGAGAGATCTCGGTGTCCATGTGCATAGATCCCTGAAAGTTGGCACCCAGGTTGATAGGATGTTAAGAAGGCATATGGTATGTTAGCTTTTATTAGTAGAGGAATTGAGTTTCAGAGTCATGAGGTCATGTTGCAGCTGTATAAACCTTTGGTGTGGCCGCACTTGGAGTATTGCTTACAGCTCTGGTCGCTGCATTATAGCAAGGATATGGAAGCATTGGAAAGGGTGCAGAGGAGATTTACCAGGATGTTGCCTGGTATGGTGGGACGTTCTTATGAGGAAAGGCTGAGGGACTTGAGGCTGTTTTCGTTAGAGAGAAGAAGGTTGAGGTGACTTAATAGAGGCATATAAGATGATCAGAGGATTAGATAGGTGGTCAGTGAGAGCCTTTTTCCTCAGATGGAGATGGCTACCACGAGGGGACATAGCTTTAAATTGAGGGGTGATAGATATAGGACAAATTACTCAGAGAGCAGTAAGGGCGTGGAATGCCCTGTCGGCAACAGTAATGGACTCACCAACATTAAGGACATTTAAATGGTTATTGGATAAACATATGGATGCTATTGGAATAGCGTAGGTTAGATGGCCTTTAGATTGGTTTCACAAGTCGGTGCAACATTGAGGGTCAAAGGGCCTGTTCTGCACTGTAATGTTCTATGTTTCTACACTTTTTATATGTTAATCCAGTTAAGTTACTGGTCAATGGTAATCTGCAGGATGTTGATACTGAGGTCACAGTGAATGTAATGCCATTGATGTCAATCGAGGGAAATGTTTGAATCCTCTCATGGTGGAGATGGTCATTGCCTGTCATTGCTGAGCTCAATCTGAATTTGTCCATGTTTTGCTGCATTTAGACGGGAACTGCTTCACTGTTTGAGGAGCTGCAGATGGTCCTGTAAGTTTTGCTCTCGTCTGCAACCATCCTAACTTCTGATTGTTGTGATGGGGGGAGGATCATTGATTAAATAGATAAGATTTTGGGCCTGAGATGTTACCTTGAGGAACTCCTGCAGTAATACCTTAGGATTGAGATGTTTGACCTCCAACAACCACAACCATCTTTTCTTCTGCTTGGCATGGTTCCAACCAGGGGATAGTTTTCTCTCCCATTCCCATTGACTCCAGTTTTGTTTGAGTTCCTTGATGCCATACTCAGTGAAGTGCTGCCTTAAAGTCAAAAGCAGTCACTCGCTCCTCCCCTCTTAAGTTCACTGTTTTTGCCAGTGTTTGGATGAAAGCTGCCACGAGATCAGGAGTTGAGCCAAAACTATACATCAGAAAGCAGGTTATACAAACATATGAATTGGGAGCAGGAGTAGGCCACTTGACCACCTCCCTCCACCTTGCGCCTCCCAAGCCTACCGCACCATTCAATAAGATCATGATTGAACTCATTGTAACTCCAATCCTGCATTCCTGCCTCGTCCTCTGAAAAACCTTCCATCCTGTTGTTAATCGTGAATCTATCTAGCTGTGACTGAAAAATGTTCAAAGACTCTATTGCCTTTTGAGGAAGAGAGTTCCAGAGACCCTTAACCATCTGAGAGAAACAATTTATCCCCCTCTCTGTTTTAAATAAACAACCCCTTATTTTTAAAGTTTGTTTATAAGTGTCACCAGTAGGCTGACATTAATGCTGCAACAAAGTTACTGTGAAAATTCCCCAGTCACCACACTCCGGTGCCTGTTTGGGTACACTGAGGGAGAACTTAGCATGGCCAATGCGCAGTGATCCCGAGTTCTAGATTCACTGACTAGACAAAATGTCTTTCCATAACCACCTGTCAGTATATTGAAGGGTTTTTTAGCTATGAGAAGTTGAAGAAACTTGATTTGTTCTCACTGGAGCAATGGACGTTGAGGGGACACCTAATAGAAGTCTTCAAAATTATGAGAGATATGGACAGAGTGGATAGTCAGAAGCTTTTTCTCAGGATGGAATAGTCAATTACTAGAGGGCATAGGTTTAAGCACGAGGGCAAGGTCTAAAAGATATACAAGGCAGATTTTTTACACAGAGTGATGGGTGCCTGGAACTCGTTGCCGGGGGAGAAGCAGACACGGTAGTGACTTTTAAGGGGCGTCTTGACAAGCGCATGAATGAGATGGAATCGAGGGATATGGTCCCCAGAAGTGTAGAGGTTTTTAGTTAAGACGGTCAGCATGGTTGGTGCAGGCTTGGAGGGCTGAAGAGTCTGTTCCTGTGCTGTAATTTTCTATCTTCTTTGTTTGTTCTCAACTGCAGTGGATACAAACCTAACCGCCAATCTTTCCTCGTAAGCAACCCAACCATTTCTGGTATTCTGGAGTCCGTTGCTCCAGTGAGAACAAATCAAGTTTCTTCAACTTCTCATAGCTAAAAAACCCGTCAAGATACTGACAGGTGGTTATGGAAAGACATTTTGTCTAGTCAGTGAACCTATAACTCGGGATCACTGCACATTGGCCATGCTAAATTCTCCCTCAGTGTACCCAATAACCCTTCTCTGAATTGCTTCTAAACCATTTACATCTTTCCTTAAATAAGGAAGCCAGTATTGTGTACAATGCTCTAGATGTGGTCTCACCTACTTGTGTAAACAATTCCCCTCACAATGAATGATAACATTCCATTGGCTTTTCTAATTACTTGTTTTACCTTTATACTAGCCTTGTGATTCGTGCACGAGGTTCTTCTGCATCTCAGAGCTCTGCAAACTCTGACCTTTTAGATGATGGCTTCTTTTTCATTCTTCCTGCCAAGATGGACAATCTCACATTTACCCACATTCTATTCCATTTGCCAGATCTTTGTTCACTCACTTAACGTATTTATGTACCTTTTGTAGTCTCATATTCTTTTCACTGTTTACTTTACCTACCTATCTTTGTCAGTCAGTAAATTTAGCAACCATATCTTCAGTCCCTTCATCCAAGTTATTTAAATGTTAAAAATGTTGAGACCCCAGCTCTGATCCCTGTGACACACCACTCATCACATTTTGCACACCAGAAAAAGATTTATTTATGTGAACTCTGTTTCTTGTTAGCTAGCTAACCTTCAATCCATGCCAATAAATTGACCCTTTACACCATGAGGTTTTATTTTCTGCAGTAACCATTGATGTTACTCCTTATCAAATGCCTTCTGTAAATCTAAATACAATAGATCAACTGGTTTACTTTCTCCACAGCACATGTGACTCTTTGAAAGAACTGTTAATGCTGAGTAATTGCTGGTTGATAACAGAGTTGAAGGCAGCTTGCATCATTTTGCTGATGATTGAGCATACTGATGGTGCTAATTGACAGAGTTGAATTAGCTCTTTTTACATAGAGAACATACCTGGGCAATTTTCCACATCGCCGAGTAAAAGTGGTGTAGCTGTACCTGAACAGCTTGGCTATAGAGTTTTGCTTGTTCTGGAGCTCAAGTCTTTCATCCTGTTTCTAGAATATTGTCAGTTATTGAAGTATCCTATGCCTTCAGCAAGAAGTTGAATTGACTGAAGACTAGCATCTGTGATGCTGATGACTATAGGAGTAGGCTGACATAGATGGTTCAGCCACTCAGCACTTTGGTTGAAGGTGGTTGCAAGTGCTTCAGCTTTATTTTTTACAGTGATGTGCTGGGCTCCTCTATCTGCTTTATTTTTCCTGCCATAATGAACAATTTCACATTTACCCACATTCTATTCCATTTGCCAGATTTTTGCCACTCACTCATCACATAATCTCATTATGTTCTCTTCACAACTTACTTTCTGACCTCTATTTGTGTCTTCAGCAAATTTGGCAAAAATTCAATCCCTTCATCCAAGTCATTTATATGAATTGTAAGTAGCTGATGTCCCAGTACCGATGCCTATGGCACTCGTTACTTCTTGCCAGACTGAGGAAAGACCAATTTTTGCCTTCTTTCTACTTCCTGTGAGCCAGCTGATCTTCTAATCCAAGCCAATTTATAACGCACTATAATATGCACTTTTATTTTGTGCATTAACCTGTGCTGTAGAACTTTATCCAATATCTCTGGAAATCTATGTACAGTACATCACCAGACCCCCTTTATCCATAGCAAGTGTAACTTCCTCAAAAAGTCTAATAAGTTGGTTAAACGTGATTTCCTGTTCAAAAACCACATTGATAAGATCAGGGTAGTCAGGCAGAGTCAAAAGCCTGCTGCAACATCTAACATTTTTCTAGTATAATGCTGACTGCCTTGCAGTTTCTCTCTCTCTCTCTTTCTCTCCCTCCCTTCTTGAATAATGGAAATACATTTGCTATTTTTCAATCGAATGTGACCTTTCCTGAATCTAGGCAATCTGGAAAATTAAAATCAGTGCATCAACTATCTCACCTGCCATTTCTATTCAGACCCCAGGATAAATTCCATCAATGCCTGCTTTAAGCTGAGTTTTCCGTGAGGTGGCAATAACACTCAGGAAGCCTATGTCACTGTATGAAATATAAAAATTTATTAAGACCAGTTGCCGAGGGAGATTTTATCTCAAGGGTCAGCAGATAACCTCAGAGCTAGTCTGAGCAGTCATCAGTAAAAAACGGTACGGTTACACGTTTTCTTAATCAAATTACCTGCCTTTAATTTAGCATTAAATCAAATCATCTTCATTGCATAGAAATCAATAATAACTGATAGGTTTTCCTAGCAGCAGCAGTCTGCCATTCAATCTTATAGTTTTCTATTTGTTCCTTAAATTCAATGGCAAACCTCAACTTTCTCGTTGCTATACCTCTCAAAGGTCAGAGTGGATTTGAATTTAGTTCTTTGCCAATACAGGTAACAGTGAATACACGCATCTGAGCTGAACAATGAAATTCCAATTTGATAAATGTTTCACATTACTGACCTTGCTTACTCTAAGATTTTTTTTAAAAGATGCTGATGAAATTTTTACTTAAACCATGATAGCTTGCAGAATTTGTCTTCGACTGAAATGGTCAATTTTATACTTAAGGGATGCATTTAAAAGTCAATATATGTTTTAGGTCATTTAAAATCATTTACTCTGTTAACATGTATATAAATAACTTGCTCTGTTCGTTCATGAGTCTAATTTGAAGTCATTAACTCTTTATTAGTAATCTTGTTAGTGCCTTAACTTCAGAAAGTTAAAGATCTTTAAAATTATCACCTACACTGATACTTGTCAGCCCACAGCCCCAAAAATTAGGACCATATCTCTTCTATTAGTAATTTTCCTGAGATTATCTTTCCCATTTCTTGGTTTATAGCTACCCCTGGAATGTGTTTGTATCCTCTATTGTGAAGACTGATGCAAAATAGCTGTATAATTCATTTGCCTCTCCTGGCTTTCCATTATCAATTATCCAGACTCACTTTCTGCAGGACCAATGTTCACATTGTTAACTCTTTTTTAAATATTCTCAAAAACTTTTCATCCATTTTTATATTTCTCGCTAGCTCTCATACTTTTCCCTTATTTTAGTCTTTTCATCATCCTTTGCTGTTCCTTATACCCTGTTCAACCTTCTGACCTGCAAATGTTTTTGCACAACCATACACTTTGTTTAAGATCAATACAATATTTAATCTCTAGTTAACCATAAATGGTGGGTCAGTTCTCTGGACACTTTCTTACTTGTTGGAATGTATCTATTCTGTGAATTATAAAATGTCCTCTTAATTGTTTCTCACTGCATCTGTGATCTATCCCTTAACCTAAATTTCCAGCTCACTTCAATCAATACATTTTTCATGCCTTTGGGCTGAATTTTCTAGCCCTTCCAGCCTATGGGATCTTCCTGTCCTGGTGCCTTCATTATTATTTAATGAACCTAAGATAGAAGCAAAATACTGTGGATGCAATAATTTAAAACAAAAACAGAAAATGCTCAAATCTCAGCAGATTTGACCGCGCCTGTGGAAAGAGAATGGAGCCAACATTTTTGGTCCGGATGAACCTTATCAGAAATTATTCTAATCTTGTTTCACAATGCAAGTCAACTATAGTCTGCTCTCTGGATGGCTCCAGAAAATACTGTTCTATGAAACGGTCCTGAAAACATTCAATGAATCCCTTATCTAAGCTATCTTTGCCCATCTGACATTTCCAGTCCCAATAAAAATTAAGATCTCTCTCTTTTATTATGATCGTGTCTTTCTGACAAGCTCCAATTATTTTCTTCCTTTATCCATCAATCTACCATGTACTTACTCTTAGGCAAACTATACACAACTCCCACAAGTGACTTCTTGCCTTTATCATTTCTCATCTCGACCCAAACCATTTCCACATCCTGGTTTCAGTCATCCTTTGCTATATGCTAATATTATCATTAACTAACAGAGCCACTGCTTCACATATTTTTCATTTCCTTGTCTTCCTGTACACTTTAATATTCATGTTCGCATCCATGTTCTCCTGCAGGCATGTCTCTAATGATGCCTGTATTGTTTTGAATGATATGTGTATTCATATACAGAATCTATAGTTTTATCCTTTTACAAACTGCATTCTCATCTGTTGAGCTGCTATTATTTTTTTCCCCCAATAATAATTTTCTCTTTTGCCTTGTCTGTACACTTTGATTTATTACATCTTCCCAAATTTGATCCCTTGCCCCCACTATTTAGTTTGAAATCCCCTCTACTTCCCTCATATGTGGTTTGCAAGAACACCAGTCCACGCACTATTTGGGTGTAGACTGTCCCAGATCACTACTGGTGCCAGTGCCCCATGAATGAGAACCCACTTCTTCCACATTAGTCTTTGAGTCACGCATTTATCTCTCCAATCTGATTTGTCCAAATTGCATGTGGTAATAATGCAAAGATTGTGATCTTTGAGAATCTGCTTCTTAATTTGGTGTCTGAGTCCTCAAACAGCCTATGTAGCGCCTCCTTGTTTGTCCTGTCAGTGTTGTTGGGTCATGATGATTGGAACGACCTTCTCCCTTTCTAAGTTCATGTCCAATTCCAAGTTGATGTCCTGAACTCTGCTATCAGGGGGTAATACAGCATGAAAGAGGCACTTTGTCCCACCATGCCCACATTGGCCAAGAAGGACCTATCTGTCCTAATCCCATTTTTCAGCACTTGGCCTATAGCCTTGCTCATTTAAATATTCCTTAAATGTTGTGAGGGTTTCCACTTCTACCACCCTTTCAGGTACTGAGTTCCAGATTCTCACTGTCCTCTGGGTGAAAAAAAGATCTTCCTCACGTCTTCTATAAGCCTCTAGTATCCATGACCTCTGGTTATTGATCTCTCTACTAAGGGGAAAAGTTCTTTCCTATCTACTGTATCAATGCCCCTCATGATTTTTGCACTTCAATCAGGTCCCCCCTCAGACTTCTTTGCTCCAAGGAACACAGCTCCAGCCTATCCAATCTCTCTTAATAGCTGAAATGCTCCAACCCAGGCTGCACCCTGGAAAATCTTCTCTGCACTTTCTCTAGTGCCATCACTTCCTTCCTATAATGTGGTGACCAGAACTGAACATAGTACTTTAACTGTGGCTCAACCAGTATTTTATATAGCTCCATCATAACCTCCTTGCTCTTATATCCAATGCCTTGGTTAATAAAGGCAAGTATCCCATATGCCTTCTTAACCAGTTTTCCTACCTGCCCATAGAGATCTATGGATATGCATAGCAAGTTCCCTCTGATCATCTACTTCCTTGGGTCTGACCATTTATTGTATATTCCCTTACATTGTTAATCATCCCAAATTACATTGCCTCACACTTTTCAGGGTTAAATTCCATTTGCAAATGATCTGCTCATCTAACCAGCTGGTCCAGATTGTTCTGTTATTCAAGGCTTTTCCCTTCACTATTTACCACATCACATTTTTGTGTCATCAACAAAATTATTTATCATACCTCTTAAATTCACCTCCGGATCAGTAGTGTACGCTACAAACAACAAAGGACCCAGCTTTGATCCCTGTGGAACACATTGGATACAGGCTTCCCGGTCACAAAAATATCATTTGACCATCACTCTCCTACCTCTAAGCCATTGGATTCAGACCTATACCTATTGCAGCCGCCTTTATAGTGAACAAAGATGCAAATTACTCATTTAAAACCTCACCTACGTCTTCCAGCTCCACACACAAATTGCTACATTGGTCCCTAATCGGTTCTTTCCCTGGTCATCCTCCTACCTTTACAATAATTATAAAATTTACCTGCCTTATTTTGCATGCACCCTCTTCGCTCCTAATTCCTTAAGTAACCCCCTACACTTCCTAACCTCAGCTAGGGCTTTTTTGAGCCCTCAGTATTTACCATAAGCTGCCTTTTTTTTCCCCTTATCCAACTCTGGATATCCCTTGACATGATGTGGAGATGCCGGCATTGTGCTGGGGTAAACACTATAAGAAGTCTCACAACATCACATTAAAGTCAGGGACAGGAGATCCTGTACGGGGGTGATGCCATTAATTGTCAAAGGTTCGTTGTTATAATCTATCCTATTGAAGGTGGTCATTTCTGGCACTTGTGTGACGTAAATGTTATTTGCTGAAGCCGGCGTATTGTCCAGGTGTTGCTGCGCTTGGACACAAACTGCTTCAGTTTCTGAGGAGCTGCAAATGGACATTGAACACTACAGCACAAACAGGCCCTTTGGCCCACAAGTTGTGCCGATCATATCCCTACCTACCAGGTCTATCTATAACCCTGAATCCCATTAAACTCCATGTACTCATCCAGAAGTCTCTTAAAAGACCACAACGAGTTCACCTCCACCGTCACCGACGGCAGCCAATTCCACTCACTCACCACCCCGAGTGAAAAACTTACCCCTGATATCTCCTCGGTACCTACTCCAGCAAATGATGCAGAACATTTTGGAGTCATCTACAAATATACTCACTTCCGACCTTATGATAGAAGATCATTGATGAATCAGCTGAAATATTTGGGCCTGGAACACTACCCCGAGGAATAACAACGGTAATGTTGTGGAGCTGAGATAATTGACCTCTAACCACTACAACTATCCTCCTTTGTGCCGTGTATGACTCCAACCAGTGGAGAGTTTCCCCCATGATTCCCATTGACTCCAGTTTTTCTATGGTTCCTTGATGCCATACTCTGTCAAATACTGCCTTGATGTCATGGGCAGTCATTCTCATCTCATCTCACCTCACCTCCTGAAGTTCAGTTTGGATTTGTCTGTTTCTTGTGTACAGGACTTAACTGAGCAACTTCCCATGTTGCACAGTAGATGCCAGCATTCAGCTGTACAGGAATATTTTAGTGAGGGGCATGGCAAGTTCTAAAGCACAAGTCTTCAGGATTATTGCTGGAATATTGTCAGGGTCCATATCCTTTTCAGAATCCAGCATCTTCAGCCATTTCTTTATCATGTAAAGTGAATTGAATTAGCTGAACAATTAAATCTGTGATGCTAGGGACGTCTGGAGGAGGTTGTCCACTCCACATTTCTGGCTGAAGATTGTTGCAAATGCTTCAGCCTTTAGTACGACATGCAGGGCTCCTTGCTAATTGAAAATGGGAATTTTTGTAGACCCGGTTATTTAATTGTCCATTGCCATTCATGTCTAAATGTAACAAGACTGCAGAGTTTAAATCTGATTTGTTGGTTATGGGATCGCTTAGCTCTGCCTGTCACTTGGTATGCAAGTAGTCCTGTGTTGTAGCTTCACAAGGTTGACACCTAGTTTTAGTTATGCCTGGTGTTATTCATGGCATGCCATCCTGCATTCTTCATTTGAATCAGGGTTGATCCTCTAATTTGGTGATAACGTAGAGTGAAGGATATGCCGGGCGATGAGGTTACAGATTGTAGTTGAATACGGTTCTGCTGCTGCCGATGGCCTACAGTGCCTGGATGCCCAGTCTTCAGTTGCTAGCTCTGTTCAAAATCTATCCCATTTAGCACGGTGGTAGTGCCACACAACATGATGCCATGGCCATCCTTAATATATTCTAATTAGCTTTATTCTCAATTGTGTATTTTTACTTCTGTTTTTATTTACTTTATTAACCTTCCACCAGTTGCTGGGCTATTTTGAACATGGAAAATAAAATAAATCTTAATCACTTACTATATAATCACCAAATGACCAGCCTCTTCTCCTATAGTGGAATAAGACCACTTCCTGAAAGCTGAGGTAGATAGCACTAAGCAAAAGAGCATCTCTTCTCTTCCTTTCCTAACTCCCTCAATCACCCAACTCAACATTTTATTCAAGGTTGATGTTAAGCATGCTGGACAGTGTCTCTGACATCCTGGTTAGCCCTGGTGCTGCGGAGGCTTTGAAACAAACCAAAGATCTTGCCCTCAGGGCAACCAGCAACCTCAGTCATGGCTGACGTGATTCTAAATCAGTCCCATCTGTCCCTTCTCCATTCCCATCCCTGCTGGCTCAAAGTGAAGAGAAAACCCATCTCCAAGCAACTAATGGTATCCCCACAAAAAAGTCTCAACTTATTCAGTTTTCCACCAGTGGTGTTTTTTTTCATCCCTGAAAATAAACTCAGTTCCTGATTCACGCTTCCAAGTTGAAAACCTAGCTAATTTTAATGTAATTCTCACTTTCCCTATTTAGGTTGAGTTACAATAACCTGGGAGATTCAGGAATGAAACGACTATGTGTGGTTCTGAGGAATTCGGACTGTAAAATACGGAAACTGAAGTAAGTACCAGACTCTGAAATTGTTTATCATGACTGAATGCCTGACACAGTAAATTATTGTCAGTATCGGCAATAGAGTAATTAATAAACACTTCACATTATTATTACAATGGATAGTAATATTGAGACCATGATTATAATTGAGACCACAATTTATTCTGATTCCTATCTGATCTCCAGTCTGGACAGTAGTACCCTGACACATTCTCATCTCCCTCTCTGTACAAACTCGTCACTAATGAGTCTGAATGTGAATTATAATAAACTGAGAGATTCAGGAGTGCAACATTTACATAGTAATCTCAAATTATTTTCATTAACATGTATCAGAGTAAAAATATGAACAAAACAATTAAATGTTTATTCAGTTTTATGTGGCATATCACATGTTCAATTTAGTTAAATTTTCATTCCGATTATAGATGTTTAAGTTTGCAAGCTTGCTTAAAAATAAAAAAAAACTGCTCAATGAGGCAGTTAACAAACTACATTAATTGCTCATGAGTTACATCCCAAGGGATCCACTAGAAATTTGTGTTAAACAAAGCTTTATGTTAGCCAAGATGACCCCATTCTCACATGAAAGCATCTCTTATGTAACTGTATGCTGACAAATGTGATCTGTGTCAAAAGCAACAAATTATTCAAATACTAAATGAAAACAAAAAGCAGGAACCTTTTAAAGAAAGATGTTGTCCAATTTGTTCACACGTTACAATGGGTTGACTTTGGAAGAGTGCTTTGCATTCAGTGTTTTGCACAGTGCTCCGTGATTTTGGGCTCTTGTGTAGTTTGAGTGCAGCCTGAGTCGGTGCAGTCTGAGTCAATGCAGCCACGTGAAAAATTTCGACATGCTTTGGTAAACTGCAGTTACCAGGGTGGAATTTCAGCTCATCACGGCCTTGTTTTATGGGATTTGTGATTCTCAGAGTAAGAATGGTTGACAAATTCTGACCAATGTCAATTTCACTATCAGTCTGTGACTGAGGAACTCGACTGTAAAATACAGAAACTGAGAATGTGTTTCTGATAATTGGAGGTCTTATTACTATTAGTCATGGTGTTATTAGGACAAGTGACTAAAAGCTAAGTCAACGAGGAGGGTTTTAAGGATATCTTGAAAGGGAAACAAGAGATTGAGGTGGTGAGGATTAGGAAAGGAATTGCAGCTCTGCTTAGCTGCCAATGGCAATAATCATAATACAGAACAATCTGAATGTTGTAATTATTAATAATGAACAGTGTTTTTAATAACATGTATATTGATATTAACAGAAGTGTTATCAATATTTGTATTTATCAAAAGCACTGTCTGTTTTTAATAGACACATAATAAGCTGGGCACAAACTTGAAGGCCAGAAAATTAAAAGGACAGTGCTAGTATGTTTGCAAAGTTGTCTGAGTAACAGGGAACAGACAGTTGTTAATTTTTCAATGGAGGAATCATAGCGTGGGGTTCTCAGCAGTTGATATAGTATCATTACTATTTTTTGTGTATTAATGACTTGAGTGTATCTAAAGATGAGATGTAAACCTGGTGAAATTACCACGGCAATTTGCATAACAAGCAGCGGAAGCAACATATGATGCAGCTAAATAAATGAATTGGATTGAGGATCTATAGTCTGAGCATATCCAGTATTGAACTCTGCCATCCTTGTCCAGTCTGACCAACATGTGACTCCGGATCCACAGAAATGTGGTTGTCTATTAAATGCCTTCTGGGATGTCTTGGCAAATCACTTTGTTGTATCGAGCTGCTATAGAAAATTTGAAAGGATTGATGTTAAATGAAGTAGTTATCATCAACCTAGGCATTTGAAAGAACAGTGGCAAATTCAACCCTGTTGAAACTACAAAGTCCTCCTTACTAATGTCTGAGAGCTTGTGTCATAATTGGGAGAGCTGTCTCACGGACTAGTTAAATGACAGCCTGACATAGTCATACTCATGGAATCAAGCCTTACAGATAATGTCCCAGATCACCATCTCTAGGTATGTCCTGTCCCACCAGCAGAACAGAGACAACATTGGTAATTGCTGGGAACTAGTTGCTCTGGGAGTCCTCAACTTCAACTCTAGAGCCCGTAAAGCTTCATAGCATCTGGCCAAAGGTGGGCAAAGAAACCTCCTGCTGATTACCACACATCATCTTCTCTCAGCTCATGACTCACTACTTCTCCATGTTGAATACCACTTGCAGGAATCACTGAGGATGGCAAAGACAAAGAATGCACTCTGAGTGGGGGCTTCAATTTCCATCACCGAGAGTGTCTCAGTAGCATCACTGGACATAGAACTGGCTGAGTCCTAAAAGACAGAATATAACAGGTGGTGAGGAAACTGACAAGGGAGAATCATATTTCATTTCTCCCATCATCACTGTTGGGAGAAAAATACAACTATTTGGCTATAGTGCACTTCACTTCACTCTCGAGAAAGCCAGACAAAAACTTTTGGAGTTTCAGACAATTCCTTTATTACAAATTATAGTACGGACTGGCCCCAGTGCTTTAACTAGTGCTTCACTAAGGAAATCCTCAATCCAGGAATTAAACAGACATTTATAGTTAAGACCTGGTTGCAAGAAATTAGCATATGTCAATCAAATATGTACATTTTCACAAAAGTTATATCTATATCCAGTCACAATTACCGATTAGGTTTACTTCATGCATACATAAGGGTATAGTTGTTCAATTACAACTTGTTCTCAGTAACCTTAATATAATTTCACCAAGCACGTATTTCTCTCTACACAACTATGAAGATATCTTTCTAACCAGTAGATCCTCAACTCCCCTTTTCCATTGTCTCTTATTGGGATGATACTTGTTTAGACCCATGTCAGAAACTCCAAGCTGTCTTATGAAGATAAAACCTAGATCTTAAGTTTTTCATTTCAATTTGGCACAGGTGAGCATACGTGTTTCACTCCAGGTATGATTCAAGTGACCAACTAGAAAACTTTAATCAAAATTCATTTAAGAACACAGTTAAAATATAATAAATGATTTAACATAATTTTATAAGTGTCCACTTAATTAATTATAAGCATCAAACATGATATAGTTTAAATCTTGGCAGCTGGCTATCTAACATGTTTCAAGTCAAATAGCACCCCACAAACATACATCCCATTCTAGTCTAAGCACAAAAAGCAAGTATGCACATGTGATTCTGGATTTTGAAGTGTTTTAACACCTGCTGTGAATTGGTCCTTTGAATGTTGAGTTAAAATTCTGAAACTTACCTGTCCTGGAATTTACCAGAAAATCTCTGAAGAAAGCTTTCGCCAGCTTCTAACAGCAACTCAGACAGCAGAATTTCCAACTCCAGAGGGGAAAAGCACTGTTGCTACTCTTATGTTATTTTGTCCTTAAGAACTAGGAGCAGGAGTGGGCCATCTGCCCCCTTGAACCTGCTCCACCATTCAATAAGATCATGACTGATCTTTTTGTGGACTCAGCTCCACTTACCCGCCCCTTAATTCATTTACTGTTCAAAAATGTATCTATCCTTGCCTTAAAAACATTCAATGAGGCAGCCTGAACTACTCCACTGAACAGGGAATTCCAGAGATCCATAAATCCACAGATTTGTGTGAAGAAGTTCCTCCTCAACTCAGTCCTAAATCTGCTCCCCCTTATTTTGAGGCTATGCACCCTAGTTCTAGTTTCACCCGCCAGTGGAAACAACTTCCCTGCTTCTATTTTATCTATTCCCTTCATAATCTTATGTGTTTCTATAAGATGTCCCCTCATTCTTCTGAATCCCAGTGAGTATAAATGCACTTTTTTCAGTCTGTTCTCATAAGCGAACTCTCTCAACTCCGGAATCAACCTAGTGAATCTCTTCTGCACCCCGTCCAGTGCCAGTGTATCCTTTCTCAAGTAAGGAGACCAAAACTGTACACGGTACTCCAGGGTGGCCTCACCAGCATCCTATACAGCTGCAACATAACGTTCCTGTTTTTAAATCTCTTCACCTCAGACTATTATTGAAAAGCAAAACTTAATACTTGGACTTTTCTGTGGAACATCACCTAACCTGTTACTTGTGCTCCAACCAGCAATTCCAATGGATCATACCATCCCAGGACATTGCATTAATCCAGATTAAAAATAAACATGTCCATTGTATTGCTTCAGTAACAATTAAAGGACACAGGTTACAGGTAAAACAGTACTAATAAAATACTTGGACCAGCTTGTAAAACCTTCAGAGAAACATAATTAAAATACATTTCTTAAAGGCACAGTATCATCACACAGTAAAACTGCACAATTCAAAGGTATCTTGTGTGTAGTTTTTAGCCCTTGACATTTTTCTGGGTCGGTTTTGATCAAGACCCGTAGTTTTTCTCAGTCTGGCAACTTATGAGATTTTTATTGTGTGATCATTAACTCTTTTAGTCCCCCCTTTGGCCATTGGGTGACCATTCAAAAAGGCCAGTATGATATTGAGAACCCCTCTCTCAATCCTTCAGATGGCCATTCGTCCAGATGTCTCATAGTATCCTAAGCTGCTCTGCTATAAACTTCAACTTCTAACTTCCCCTTTCTGTTTTTTTATATAGGGTGTCCTAGGAGCATAGTGAGGTACTGCCAGATCTGGCAATTTATCAGATCTTAACAGCACATTTTGCTGTCCCATAATAACATTATCCCTGCCATCTCCATCCTAATTAATTCCCACCAGTAAGGCAATTTTCTTCCATTCATGGAACAAATACATCCCACCAGTGGTATCCCCTTGATTGTTTCAATCTGGTGGCAGTCTGCGTAGCTTGGTTCACTAGTATTCGTCCTTTATCTTGGAGCACCTGACATATTCATTGGCAATTTCTATAACCTCCCACCAGACCGTTTTCCCTGGTGTCATGTTGATGTACAATGAGTTATCCCACTTGGTATCAAACAAGTAAGCTGATGTTTTCCTGGTCAGGTGGAATTCCCCTCATTCAGTGAATCTGTAACTTGCAGAGGCAAACTATGCTTACTTCTACAAAGTAAGCCCCCAGAGTTTATTTATGTCTCCGGTGTGACTATGCACCACTGTGTGGGGTATACCTTCAAATGTCTCCTTCAATGGCACAATATCAATGATTAACTTACTGTTGGATTATAGAAGCTGAAGAGTCCAGTAAAGACATACTATATAATCTGATTCTGAGCAGCATTCCATAGTGCTTGCATATGCTAGGCCTTCCTTTTGGGTCATATTTCCTTTAAACCCAGCCCCCTTTCTTTGTCTCCACTAATTCAAATACCTAGCTATCCTTAAAGATTCCATTGAATGTACTCTCCTGTGGGGCTACCATGGTGAATTTTAGAGCTCCTTTCGCTGGGCCCCCATCCAGTCGAGTGACCATCAATTCGTGCCTGTCTCAGTAACCAATAAGAAAAATTATTTTGTACAGAGAGATAAGTAAATGTTGGGGAATGGTTCCAAATCTGAAATCTTCAATGTCGGACCTAACCTCATCTATCAGATCTCTAACAAGTTTATTGCATGACTATCCTTTGACTCGGCCCTCTGTAGCCCTAATATTCCTTATTGTTGTACTGAATTAACGAGCAACTTTGCATTTCCAAATAGTCCCCTGAAATTTCCCAATATACGTTTATTTAGTATCCGAGATTCAGGTGTAATTCTGTAAGTAAAATCATCAATGATCCTCTGCAGGTCAACTTTGACTCATTTCATAGCATTGAGATGATCATAGCATGTGGAATGTAAGACTTTTAATAACCTGGAAATATTAAAGATTGCCCTTAGGTGCTCATCATGCAGTAGAATTTTAGCTTTCCCAATCCTGACTAATCCATCTGGGGGAAGCTTTACCATGTTTAGACATTGGGTAGGTTTTTAATGACCATAGATAGTAAGATTATAACATTTAACATGAGCACAACCAAATCTATCTATGTGATACTTGCCCTCAAGGCCAGGTTTTGTGATATTGCATTAATGTCTCCATAAACCCAGTATTTGAATTATATATCCCTTTAATACCCAAAATGCCTTTGTGGTGATACTGTGCCTTTAACAAATATATCAGAGTCATGTTCCTATGCAAGATTTTTTTCTTTTTAGCAGTCTGTTCTAACACCAGTGCTGCTTGTTCTGTAACTGACGCCCTCTTATTACTGCAGCAGCATAATTGATCTTAATTGCTGTAATGTTTCACTTGGTCTGGACTTCTGCAGGGTTATTTTAGTGTTACCCTAGGTGTTTTTTTCAGAGTAGGACTTGATTAGGTTGATTGAAAATTAAGTTAATGAAGTTCAAGTGACTGGGCAGGTCTAGATTTGCAGAGGTGCCCAGTTCAGTTTTGCTGCTTAGGATCTTTACAGAGAGGTTGATTTTCCTGTGTCTTTTTTTAATCTGGATTTTGAGTCTAGGAACCTGCCAGGAAATGAATCTCTTTCTCCGAGATTCGACTGTTTAGGGGGTAGATCTTTCTCTAGGGTACTGTGTGAGAGTCAGAAATCCAGGTGTGTCCGTATCTATCCAGGGAGGGTTAAAAGGCTGGAAATTTAGCACCCATGTGAGCATGTCTGTTTAATGCTAATTGTAAAGTGGCATTTATGTCTTTGAGGATACTGCTTTCATTGGAACTATAGAGATGGATAACTGTTAAGAATTATTTTTGTTTAAGTATTTTAATTGGTAAATTTATGCTAATTCTTTTTGTTATTCTATCTGTGTTCTTAAATAAAGTTTGTTTCAGTAAAAATTTCCTAGTGGGTCAATTAAATCATAACAAGCAAAAAGGCTTATTCTTACATAATGCCAAAGTTTAAAAAAAAATTGGGGTCTAGTCGAAGTTCATAACATATCTTAGAGTTTCTGATCTGGTCTCTAACACCTGAGACTTTTTCATCTCTTGAGTCCCATCTCAGAGACTGTTACAGACAGGCCATCCCTTTTTAAATCCATCTCAAATCATCATTCTATGGGGGACATTATAGTACCAGGTTTCAGTACTATTTTCCCATTCCATCCTTTCTCAAATCATTCGCAACCTGGATCAACGATTCGGATTGGCATGCCCGGCCCCTCTCTAAGGGCATGCCTTTACAGGCATGGAAACTATATGCTCTGCCATAGTTCTTTCACACAATGGTGTGATTATTTGCATCTGCCAACTGGTGAAAGTTACTCAATCCAATATCCGGGCATTATTTTGCTTGGTCCATTGTCCTGTTACTCCGGTTGGTAGCTGAATGTACTATCCGGGGTGTAGTATGTGTTGTCCCTCACATTCACCGTCGGTGCCTCCCACAATTCTACGAATGTCACCAGAGTGAATAGGTCCCGGTGAAAACATTAATGTTGTTCCACACCAGCTTTTTTAGTAAAGTATAATCAACGAGTGTGCACATATCACCTGTCATAATCACGTTATATGGCTATACCACTGTGGTTGGAGACCGCTGCGCTCTGGTCACACCTTCACCATTATGCTATCACTGAATTATGGTACTTTTTAATTTTTCAATTTGCTGATCACTCTCTAAATCCTGAACTGCCTGTCAGTCTGTGACTTTCTTTTTTCAGCTATGCTGTCTTATTCTTTCATGTCTTGTCTCATTATTATTATTATTCTCTTTAGTGAGTGGGACAATCTGTGTAATAGGAAAATTCACTTATTTTTAGACGCAGATTCCCCTCCACATAATTAGTGTTAATTCCATTAATATTAACTTGAATGTGATCTCTGAATAATTAGATTGATGCTCCTTTCTCCCTGATATTCCCCTACCTGCAGACAACCTTACTCAACATTATTCAAAATAACATCATGCATGGACTTAAAATATTCTTAAGTTCTCCATTTATCTATATCTACCTTATCGATACTCCTCACCAGGTTTACTTGCTACTAGGCCCTTAATTGTTGCCATCCAAATTATTTACCCTTTCATTATTTTGCTCATTGTTTTTGTTTTGACAGGGACTAATTCTGTCCCAATTGTTTTGAAATCAGATTTTCTGTGAAATATGTTAAGTGACTTGTTCACTTTAGCCCCATTCACCGTTTTATACCATGTTGTTTGTCATGTAGTGCATGTCTGAGATCTACACTTCAGTGTATAATTACAAATACTTTCAGACACTTGAATTTTGGACTGTTTTCCTGCATAGTAGTAACTTAATACATAACTTACGTGCACTGTTATGCTGTATCTCAATATCATGCCAACTACTTCTTGACTTTCAGGTGCTCTTATCAAAAGGTGTTTTGAAGTTGTTGCTCTCCACTTATGGTCTGGATGCCTTGGATGGCAGTCAGAGTACTGAATTAAGTTTTGAAAATGTAGGCAAGAACAGAAATATCAGCAAGCTAGCCCCATCTATACTTTCAGTAGAATATACATCAATGCCAGATTGAAATATTCCATTGAATTGTATTGCACCCAACATTCCAATTCTCCTTTACACTTTAATTTCAGGTCTCTACCTTCCCAAAATCAATCCAAGGTATTCATGTCAACAATCCCAAAAATTAATTAACTCAACTAAATGAAAACTGTCTCATTCTCACATGGGTTAAGTTAAAATCACAATATCAGACATTAAAACTTGAAACATACAACCCACATAACAAGCAGAGAAGCGTAGCACATGCTTTAAAACAAGAATAAACAAGATGAATTCCATAATCATTCTCGTGTTTTTAACCTTCCAAATGCCTTTAATTAAAAACTCAATACAAGGTTAATTTCCCAGAATGATAAACCTTTAACAAATGTAACTCTAAACAATGATAAAAACAATTTCAAACGATTCATTTTCATCTATATGTTCTTGAAGCCGTAAAGCAATGCAATTGAAATAAGAATAACCTTTTGCTTGCATTCAAGCCAATTTCCAATGCCTGATTTTGTAGGCAACACAATTAAATTATTACACTTATTTCAGATTCCTCCAGCCTGTGTTTAAAATTTCCACATTTAACTGGTTCCCATAAATTTGCAATTATGAATTAAAATAGAGATACAAAAATCACAGATACACAAGTCTTCAGGCTGGAAAGTTCAGATTGGATCACTGGCAAACTGCAAGCATTTTCTGGCCTTGAAAGTACTATAACTCTATTCAAACTTACAGCTTAATATTTTGAATTTTAAAACAATCCAAGTTTTTGAGACAGATACTCATTTGTTATGTTTTAATTTTAACTGATTCAACAATCACAACCATGTCCTATTTACTCCATATCTTTAATTGTTCCTCGGTCATCTGTTATGACCTGCACTACACCTAGGGGAGCTGCCCTCCCCATATACTTTAGAATGTGTTTGCTGTAAGTACTAATGAGCCACAGTAATTGCCTCAGTTGTTGTCACTTATTCAAGCTTTCCAGTACTTTTTAATTGCATAGTGCATTTTTCCAATTAATTTACAATGTTCCTGGATGAAGCAGAGTGATCTTATTTCTTTGTTCCCACCCAGTGACCAACTCTGTTCTGCCTTTTCAACTTTCCCCGGTTTTGACATGTCTACTTGATTTAAGGCGTCTGGACAGTAACAGAAGATAAATGGAAGATCTAAAAAGCGTGTGCACATTCAGTGTGTCTCCCTTGCAGGAATCTTCACCATGGTACTTTGTTTCCCCACACCTGCTTAGGAGGAGTTGGTGACTAACTGCACTCCATTCCCTCCTGCCCCTCAGGAGCATAGCTTAACAACATGTACTTCGCTATCCCCTGCCCTCGAAAGCAAAAGCCTTTATTTAGTGAGACAGTAAAGAATATTAGGGGTCCATCTACATTCCAGCATGCCCTTCAGACTATTCCTAATCTGGGGCTTCAGGTGACCAGTGATGGGAGACACAACATCAAGTTTTATACTAACCAGAGGCTCTCCTGTGCTCATCCTTTAGGCCACTCACTCACTCAACTCCACAACTCATTTTGCCAACTGTAATTGTGTAATCTGCGTCTAGATCTCCCAGAGAGGCTGACATACCTCTGGCAGTCTATGCTGTTGCCTAGGAATTGCAGTTGGCTGGTGCAAATGCACTTTCTATCAATTTCATTTTCATCCATATTAGCATTGTGTTCTGAATTCAGCTTGTCAAACCATATCAGATCATTAATACTTTTGCCACATTGCTACCACGTGCCCAAGTCTGCTCAACCCCTCGGCCCTTTCTATCCACGTTGATGGGCTGATCTTCTGCTCCTCCTGTCCTGAAGGAACAACTTCTCCCTGAATCCGAGCAGTCTGGAAGAACACCAGCTCAATGAATCAGTGAATTGTGGAGTAACCTTTAATCTGCCACCTTCGATTTCAGCCCTTTGTTCAGCTGCTAGGGCGCTCTCGTAAGTAATGCTGGCTGCCTTTTAAATATGGTGCGAGCATTGCCTGAACCAGGACTTCCCCTGCAGTGAGTGGTTAAAGTCTGGAATGCTCCACCTAGAAGTCTGATGGAGACACATTCAATGAAAGCATTCAAAGAGGAATTGGACTATTATCTTGAAAGAAAGGGTTACGTGGAGAAGGCAGGGGAATGAGAATCAGTAAATTGCTCAGTATCAATCTGGACGCCATGGGCTAAATGGTGTCCTTCTACTCTATAACAAATCTGTGATTCCACCTGTGCTGCCTGAGTGTATGACTTCCCCTCATCTGGCAGAAATTAATTGGCTAGCTCTGGTAATATTGTGTTCAGAACTGGAGTTGGTTAGCACAATTGATTTGGCGGAGAGTGTGTTCAAAATTTGCTAACGCTCAGGATTTAATCCCCAACGATGGTAGTTCTTGGACTTGCTGCCTTCCTTACCCGATGTTTGCTCAGTAAGTAATGGGGCAAAGTTTTCTCAAAAATTTGAAAGTAGAACAGGTTAGGGTTAGGGTTTTTTGACGAGGTAGGTAATGGGAATCTGTGGCGCTCTGTGCAATATAGAAACCATAATGTGAATTTTGCCAGTAGGAATGGGGAGGGCAGTGGAGTCTCAGCTTGCCGATGAAGCTGTTTGCTGTGCTCTATGGGCTTGATTCTGCAGGCGCTCCAATCTGTGTATACACAGTATAGTGAAACATCTGTCACCAACCCCCCTCCCCGTTGGAGGGGACCATCTGTGATCCTCGCTGGTGAGCAGGCTAAGATAAGTGAGCTCGAGCGATAGTATCTGGGCCTCATTAATGTCATGTAAAATCTGTCATTAATATTGAAATCAACCTCATGCCCACTGATTGTGCTGGCAAAAATGTACCAGGAAGATCGCAAGAGATAAGAATTCACCTTTCGTCCTATCTTAAAGCTCACCATGCCAGCTGATTGGCTTAGCAGGCTGGTAAGATCACGCCCACTGTTTCTTTCTCTCTCGCCTCTGCTTTGCTTTCCCACATGGAGAGGTACACAAATGGTCCTTTGTGGATTATGTTAAACTACTTATCCCTGTCCACACTGCCACATATCCAGTTTCCAGTTCAAATATCAGTAAACTGCCAGCAATTATCTTCCACAAACTGCACTCCTGATTCACGGACCATCCCAAATATTGCCCCAGTGATATGTAAGGATATGAGGATCCTATCTAGTACCATTATCCTTTTTGTAATTTAATGTCTCCTGCACTTTTTTCTTTCTTTCTTTCTTTGCCATCAACCATCCCCAATCTGCCCATCCCCATTTCCTTGTCATTTAAAACAATTTAATTTGCTGCTGTTTCCCAGTTCATGAAAACACAAAGTGAACCATTAACTCTGTTTCTTTCCTTACAGGGTATGTTTGACCCGACAAATATTGCCACATGTTCTATTTATATTTCAGATTTGTATTATCAATATCACTTTGTGTTTTTGAGTGCCCACCCTGTACATTATCATTGTTAATTATATACTGTAAAACACTGAGGATTAACCCTGATTCCTGTTGTTTTTCTCTTTCTGATCCCCAGTGTTAGTGATAATGCTTTCACAGATTTGTGTGCTGCGGATCTCACCTCTGCTCTAAGTAGAAACCAGTTACTGACATCTCTGGAACTGAGTTATAATAATCTGGGTGATTTGGGAGTGAAACATTTGTCTGCGGCTCTGAAGAATCCGGACTGTAAAATACAGCGACTGAGGTCAGTACCACACTGAGATTTTTCATATAATAACTAGATATTTAACAATATATTCTGGACGTATTGGTATCGTAAATAACGTCTCCACTATTGTCCGTGTCAGTAATACGATTGTAATTGTGTACGGTAATAGTCAGAGCCAGATTGCCATTCCGCTCTGAGCTATGTTGCCTAAAATGAAACCGCATATTTCCTGTCCTTCCCTCTGACACAGGCTGAGTTCTTGAGTCCTTCAGAAAAGGGCAGGAGAGTTGAAAGAAAGAAAGGTTCTTTATGGGGTTGAAAAGTTACTCGGGATAGAGGTGAGGGTGGGGTGTAAACAGAGACCTGGAGGGTCAGTACTGTAATTACCTAAAAGTTGGAACCATCTAAGATTTGCTGTTTAAATCCGAGTGTCAGATGTTTTCCATTGAATGTGCAGCTTTTACTTAGTTTCTGTGTATTTTTTTCATTGGGATTTAACTTTTTACAGTTCTGCAACTTCTTGAGACAGCTACACAGCAGCTGTTCCTTTGAGTGAGCCCATTAGGACCATAGAATATTTACATCACGGAAGGTAGCCATTTGGTCCATCTTACCCACACCAACTCAAGGACACAGGTGCCCTTTCTAATCCCACTTTCCTGCACCCAGCCAAAACACTGTGCTTACAGCACTTAAGATGCAGATCCAGGTACTTTTCAAAGAGTTTAGGATCTCAGTCTCTACCATCAAGTTGGGCAGTGAATTCCAGACACCCACTACCCTCTGCATGAAAAAGTTCTTTCTCATGTCCCCTCTATACCTTCTGATAGAATCTATGTCTCTTGTCTCTAGAATTCTCCAACAAGGGAACCAATTTTAGCTCGTCTATTTCTTCCTTTCATAATTTTAAACACCTCAATTACATCACTCCTCAGCCTTCTTTGTTCCAAGGAAAATAACCCGAACCTACATAATCTCTCCTCGTAGCTGTACTTTCCTAGCCCTGGCAACGTTCTTGTAAACCTCCTCAGCACTCTCTAGAGCCATTATATCCTTCCTGTAATATGGTGACAAGAACCGCTTACCAGTTGAGGCTTCACCAGTGTTTTATACAATTCCAACATTATACCCTTATTTTTATATTCTACATTTCTACCAATGACTGAGAGATACGTCTTCTTCACAACTTTGTCTACTTGAACTGCTTTTAGGGACCTGCATACTTGTATGCCAAATTCTGTCACTTCATCTACCTCCTCAGTATATTCTTGTTTATTGTGTATCCCTTATAACTGTTTGACCTTCCTAAATGCATCACCTCACAATCCTGTATATTAAAATGAATCTGCCATTTAACTGCCTACTTCCACAACCCATCTATATCATTTTGGCAATTATAGCTATGCTGTTCCATTATCCACCACTTGGCCAATCTTAATGTCTGCAGATTTCCCAAATATACTCCCTGTGTTTGCATTCAAATCTTTAATGTATAATGTAAACAGCAAGGGTCCCAGCATCGAGCCCTGCGGAACAACTCTTAAAACAATTTTCATTCAAAAGGGCATCCATCGACTATAGCCCTTTGCCTTCTGTTACTAGCCAATTTATTCAGTTTGCCATGTTATCCTGTATCCATGGGTTTTCACTCTTTCGACCAGTCTGCCATGTGGGACCTTGTCAAACGGCTTGTTGAAATCAATTTATATAACATCCACTGCATGACCTTCTGTGCTGTAGGGATTCCAAGAACACTTCTTGTCACTTCATCAAAGAATTTGTGAGGCAAGACCTTTGTTTAACAAATCCATGCTGACCATTCCTGACTAGTTCATGCATTTCTATGTGACAGTTAATCCTAACTCTAGCATTGATTCTACTCACTTGCCCACTGTTGATGTAAAACTAACTGGCCTATAATTGTTTGGCATTTCCTTCAATCCCTTTTTAAACAAAGGAGCTGCATTTGTATTTCTCCAGTACTCCAGTGCCTTCCCTGTATCTACTGAGGTTTGGAAAATCATCCTCAGAACATCCGTTATCTCCTCCCTGAGCTGCTTCAGCAGCCTTGGAAACAATCCGCCTGGACCTGGTGACTGATCAACTTTCAATGATTCCGACCCTTCGAGTACTTCCTCTCTATGATTATCACATCCTCTTGCACTACAATATCTGCATCACCACTTTCCTTTATAAACATAGAGACAGAATACTCATTTAAAATCATTCCCAAAGCCTCTGCAACTACACACAAGTTCCCTTCTTCATCTGTGATAGGTCCCACTTTCCCCTTAACTAATCTTTTACCATTGATATGTTGTTATAATTCATGTTAGAAACTCCAAAGTGTTTTATTAATCCCACCTGGATTATAAATTTTGCAATTTGAATTTGGCAATGATAAGCATGAGATATTACACTTCAGGTCTAATTGAAATGACTCACTAGGGAGCTTTTATCAAACAAAGTTACTTCAGAATACAGTTAATATATAGCAAGAACTTTAACCAATTACAAACAAAAAAACTATGATAACACTTAACTATATGAAATGTCAACAAACAAACTTCCATGTAAAGATATACCTGCCACAGTTTAACACAGAAAATTAGGATGCCCATGTGATGCTGGAACTTAAACCTTTGGTTGGAGAATTGAAATTCTGACTTCCCAGCCTTGTAACTTCCAGCAGCTGTTGAAGGTAAATAAAATGCCACTGCTGGCCTCTAGCTTTCAGCCAGCAAACCTCTGCAAGAGACATAATTCTCACTCTAGCAAGGCAAGAAGACCTGCTTCCAGCTAGCCAGTAGACTTTACCATACCAGGGAGAGAAAAACATTGCTTTTCAGTATGATGTCCAAAGCTTCTAAACTAAAACAGCAGCCCAAAAGTGAAAATGAAAGAACTCCTCAAACAAAAATAAACAAAAGCCCAGTTAAGTCATTGAAGCAGCAATAGAAGGACTTCTAAGCAAACAGCTTAGTAACAATGGAAAAAAAAAACCTGCCTACAAACTTACAAACATGA
Organism: Carcharhinus amblyrhynchos; assembly: GCF_965287045.1. Taxonomy (NCBI): domain Eukaryota; kingdom Metazoa; phylum Chordata; class Chondrichthyes; order Carcharhiniformes; family Carcharhinidae; genus Carcharhinus; species Carcharhinus amblyrhynchos. The sequence continues at coordinate 73,870,314 of NC_137336.1, read as the reverse complement.
TTTTCTTAAATAAATATATTTCTTAAAGGCACAATAGTGTCACAATATTGGTAAAACATCTTTGAGTTTTCTTAAACTTTACTTGCTAATCTTTTTTCATGCCTTCTCTTTGATTTCCTTGTTTACTTTTTTACTTTATCCCTGCATTTCCTGTATTCATCTAAGCTATCTGAATTGTTGAGTCCTGTGTACCTATCACACACTTTCTTTTTTCTGTTTGATCTTCCTCTGTATTCTTCTAGGCAACCAGAGGGTTTCTAGGTTTTGGCTGAATCACTCTTATTTTTAGAGGGGACATATCTACTTTTTTTTTCATTTAGGATCTCACTTTTTAGTGTTTACCACTGGTTTTCCACTGATTCATCCTCTGGCAGTGCTGTTCATTCCATCTCACTCCATTCCACCTCAGTCCCTTCTTATTCCTGCAAGCTTTGCCTTCCTTGTTCAAAACTTTTACTCCTGCTTTATCTCTGCCGTTTTCCATGGTAATGTGAAATCTAACTGAATTGTGATCACTATCTCCAATATAATTGCCAACTGCCACTTCACCCACTTGCCCTTTGTTCCCCAAGACTAGGCCTAAAATTGTGCTTCCCCTCATTGGGTTAGTCACTAATTGGTTGAAAACATTTTCTTAGACAGACTGCACAAACTTTTTTCTCTCAGTGCCCCTTATATTATTTGAATCCCAGTTGATACAGAGATAGTTAAAGTCTCCTATTATTATTGCCCCCTTGTTCTTACAGCAGAAATTTGCCTCCATTTTTGTTCTTCTATGTCCCTTTCACTATTTGGGAGTCTCTCAGTGGTGTGATTGCCCCTTTTTATTTCTGAGCTCAAACTAAAAGGCCTTGCTTGCTGACACGTTTAGTATATCGTCCCTTCCCACAACTGGAATTTGTTTTTCGACCATTTGCGCTATTCCCCCCATGTCTGAAGACTCGATAACCAGGGATATTGAGCTGCCAATTTTGCCCCTCCTTTAGCCAAGTTTCAGTTAAAGCAATGGCATCCTGCTGCCTTGTGTCCACCTGTACCGTAAACTCATATACCTTGTTTGTAATACTCCTTGTATTTAATTAGAAGCAGTTTAACCCTATACAATTAGGGTACACGGAGTTGGGGATGAAGTGTCAGCGTGGGTTGAGGATTGGCTATCTAACAGGAAGCAGAGAGTTGGAATAAATGGGTGCTTTTTTGGTTCGCAGTTGGTGACTAGTGGTGTGCCAGAGATTGGTGCTGGGGCCTCAACTGTTTACCATATACACAGACGATCTGGAGGAGGGGACTGAGTGTAGGGTAACAAAGTTTGCTGATGGCACGAAGATGAGTGGGAAAGCAAATGGCATGGAGGACGCAGAAAGTCTGCAGAGAGATTTGGATAGGCTGAGTGAGTGGGTGAGGATCTGGCAGATGGAGTATAACGTGGGCAAATGTGAAGTTATCCACTTTGGAAGAAATAATAGTAAAATGGAATATTATTTAAACGGTGAAAAATTACAACATGCAACTGTGCAGAGGGACCTGCGGGTCCTTGTGCAAGAATCGCAAAAACTCAGTCTGCAGATGCGGCAGGTGATCAAGAAGGCGAATGGAATGTTGGCCTTTATCGCGAGGGGGATAGGATATAAAAGCAGGGAGGTCTTGCTGCAACTGTACAAGATACTGGTGAGGCCGCAGCTAGAGTACAGTGTGCAATTTTGGTCCCCTTATTTGCGAAAGGATATTTTGCCCTTGCAGGGAGTACAGAGAAGGTTCACCAGGTTGATACTGGAGATGAGGGGGTTAGATTATGAGGAGAGATTGAGTATATTGGGCTTGTACTCGTTGGAGTTTAGAAGGCTGAGGGGTGATCTTATAGAGACATATAAGATAATGAAGGGGCTAGATAGGGTAGCGGTAGAAAGATTCGTTTCACTTAGAAAGGAAACCAGGACTAGAGGGCACAGCTCAAAATAAGGTGGGGTCAGTTTAGAACAGAGTTGAGGAGGAACTTCTTCTCTCGAAAGGTTGTGAATGTCTGGAATTCTCTTCCCTTTGAAGCGGTGGAGGCTAATTCGTTGAATATGTTTAAGTCACGGGTAGATAGATTTCTGATCGATAAGGGAATTAAGGGTTATGGGGAGCAGGTGGGTAAGTGAAACTGATCAGCCATGATGGCCTACTCCTGCTCCTATTTCTTATGTCCCATTTCCATTACTGGATACTTTTTAAAACTTTGCTTCTCCTGAAATTCCAAGCCTAGCGCTACATTTTTTGCATCGCTAGCTAACGTTCTACCTCCATTTTCCTGATCGGAATCTGATCTCTGGGATCCCATCCCTCTGCCACACCAGTTTAAATACTCCCAGCAGAACTAGCAAAGACCTACGAGGACATTGGCCCCAGCATGTCCAGTTTGTATAGGTCTCAACTTCCTCGGAACCAGACCCAGTACCTCAAGAATCTGAATCCCTTCTGGATGTACCACCTCTCCAGTCATTCGTAGGTCTAACATCTTATTCCTGCTTTTGTTTGCACATATTCCTGAGGTTACTATATTTGATGTTCTGAATTTTAATTCCATCTAATTTCCTATACACAGCTTGCAGGTCTTCATCTCTTAGTTTATCTATGTTGTTGGTACCAATGTGCACATTCCCTCACCAGAAGGCTGTGCAGAAGTGCCATACCATTCCCTCCCTTTACTCTGTGCCCACCCTCTTTCTGTCCTCCACAGTACCACTGAGCTTCCTCAGTATGCATTTACGCTGGCTACCTATTAGTTAGCCAGCCAATGTGAAATTACATTCCAGGGCCAATTATGAGCAGAAGTGCATTTCACGGCAGCTTTTGGGCTTGTCAGTGCGTGCACCCGATGGGCAAAACATTCAGGCCATATTTTTTCATTGCAATTCACCCATCAAAGCCACACATTAGTCTATCCTAGCAAATGGATACCTCATGTATCAGTCACAGTAGTGTAAGCATCAACTCTGGGGCCCCCCACAGACAGGCTGTCATATGTCAAACAGCCAGTACTGCTGCCTGAGCATTGTCACTGGCTGGGGAATGATGTTTCAGCTATTTTCATTTTTATTCACATATAACACATTTAAATTATATGCTGTACTCTCAGCCATTATCTTTGTGTTGACCTTAAACTCCATTCCTTAACCATCAGTCACGTTGTGACACAGGTTTATGGTGTGGAACGCTCCATTATCAATATCACTTTAATTACACGTACACTTTCTTTTTGTTCTTTCCTTGCCACCTGTTCTTATGCAAGCTCATTAATCTGTTTCTCCTTTCTCAGGTACTGCCTGATGTAATGACATTTCCAGAATAGTTTTTTTCACATCTACGGCGTCATGTGTATTTGATGTTTCCCCATGGCTAATCCATCTAACCTATACATCTTTGGACACTATGCGCAATTTAGCACGACCAATCCACTAACCTGCACTGGAGCACCCGGAAGAACCTCACACAGACATGGGGAGAACATATAAACTCCACATAGACAGTGACCCAAGGCTAGAATTGAACCTGGGTACCTAGCGCTGTAAGGCAGCAATGCTGACCATTGTGCCATGTTCTTAAAAGTTGTATTTTTTGAATGTTTCACAATGTGCATTATTCCTGTTATTAATCATGTTCTTTAAAATACTGGAGATTTAATCTGATTTTAGTTACTTTTTTCTCTCTCATCTCCAGTCTGTGTGATAACAATCTCACGGATTCTTGTGCCGAAGATCTTACCTCTGCTCTCTGTGCAAACTGGATAATAAAAGACCTGAATCTGGGTTGGAATAAACTTGGAGATTCAGGACTGAAACTTCTGATTGAAGCTCTGAGGAGCCCGGACTGTGAAATACGGAAACTTGAGTAAGTACCAAATTGTGTGAAATATAGTCCGAAATTTTCACTTGTCAGGCACGTTTGCCTGATGGACCTATTCACATTGGCTGTCGACTAAATAACAGTGTGAAATGTGCACTGAAAAAGCCCAACGTTACTCAAGAAACGAGACAAAGGGCGGACACTGAGAGAAAGTAATGCACGTGTTTGCATTTATGTCCCCCCTTGGGACTGTTGCTGTGAAGCTGTCTCAGCTACAGGTATCTGGCACCCTGTAAAATCTACATTGCAATGGAGTAACGTTGCTCACAATGTCTGAGCTGCACATTTTAAGCACTAATCACAGTACTGACACAACAGTTGATTTTTATTTTAGCCCCAACGTTTCATCCCTCCCTGGATCAAGGTTTCAGTTAAAATGTAAAGGCTGTTTGACCAATTGAGCCATTTGACACAAACAGACGCACCTGTAAAATTGTATTAGTTTGGGCTAAATTGTTAGCTCGACTCTTGTGCGCACTTCCGACTCTTAATGAACATCTGCTGATTGAAATACTGAAAGTGCAATATGACATCATGATTTGCACCAGGTCAGGGACGTGCCCTACCGAGCAATGTAAAATTCTGGGTACATTTATAATAACTGAATATTTAACAGTATATTTTAAGTACTGTTATTGATATAAAAATAAAGACTATCTATTGTTATTAGTGTCAATTATTAATTTTAAAAAGTGCATTCATATTGCAACCTGTTTCTTCCTAATCCCTAGGCTTACGGGATGTCAGTCCCACAGATTTTTGTGTCAAGGGTGCATCGTATAAAGTTCCCTCCTCCTCCTCAGAAATTTATAACTCACCTGTGGTCACAGCAGCTCTTGACTTGTGAAAGATAGAGGGATTAGATAGTGAATGAAAGGTCAGGAATATCACAGAAACAAAGAAATTATAGAAACCCCTACAGTGTAGAAAGAGGTCATTCGCCCATCAAGTCTGCACCGACCACAATCCCACCCAGGCCCTACCCCCATATCCCTACATAGTTACCTGCTAATTCCTCTTACCTACACATCTCAGGACACTAACGGGCAATTTTTAGCATGGCCAATCAACCTAATCTGCACATCTTTGGACTGTGGGAGGAAACTGAAGCACCCAGAGGAAACCCATGCAGACACGAGGAGAATGTGCAAACTCCACACAGACAGTGACCCAAGCCAGGAATCGAACCCAGGTCCCTGGAGCTGTGAAGCAGCAGTGCTCACCATTGTGCTACTGAGCCGTTATAAAGTTATATATTAATAACATGTGACTACAGTAGGGAGAGGTCATCTTAGTTCAGAAGATGAAGTTGTGGATTACGTTTAATTAGGTAAGGCAAGGAGTCCCTTGTGGGAGTCTTTTATTGGCCCCTCACACTCTCAGATTAATTATGTAGCAAGAAATGTGCGGGCTTATAAAAAAAGTACTGTAATAATAATTTTAACCTTCATATATGTTTGGATGAATCAGATTAGTAATGTTTCGCTTGAAATTGAATCCATTGAGTGTACTCAAGTGACAATTCCTTAAAGCAGAACGCCTCAGTGCCAACCGGTAATTGTATTGACACCAAATGTATTAATAATCTTTTACTAAAGATCTAGAAAGCAGTGATCATAACTGTAGAATTTTACCTTTGGCTTGAGGGTGAGAAGTCCAGTCCAATATCTAGTGTCTTAAACTTAAATAAAGACAATCAAACGGGTATGAGGGCAGTATGGGCTAAATTTAATTGGGAAAATAAATTAAAAATTAAGATGATAGAGAAACAGTGGCAAACATTTAAGAAAGCATTTCATAAGTTTCAAGAAAAATATATTCCAATGAGAAAAAGAGTCTATGTGAAGGATACAACATCTGTAGCTAATAAAATATTTTCAGGATAGCATGAAATTAAAAGGAAAAGCATTAATATTTCCACAGATTAGTGGTAGGTCAAATGGGACAGACTTTAGAAACCAGTAAAGAATGTTGGGGAAAAAAGTGGAAGGAATTAGTCTACGAGACAAAATTAGCTTGAAATATAAAAGCTGCCAGAGGTTCTCCAAGGGTAGGATTTTAAGCATGGTGCGCAATTTAACTTAATAGATGAAAGTGCAGGATTCCTGGCTGAGACTCTGCTTGCCCAATTGTGAAATTTTATATGGATTCAGGCATCTGGGTTCCCAGGAGAATCTCATTCATGGTAAATGGATAGGATATGATGAATGGGATGGATAGGATAGAGGTGGAGAGACTCTTCCCACTCAGAAAGGACAGTAGGACTAGGGGGCACAGCCTCAAGATAAAGGGGGGGCGGTTTAGAACGGAGTTGAGGAGGAACTTCTTCACTCAAAGGGTGGTGAGTCTCTGGAATTCTCTGCCCGTCGAAGTGGTGGAGGCTGCCTCGCTAAATATTTTTAAGAAGCGGGTTGATGGGTTTTTGATAAGCGAGGGGATTAAGGGTTATGGGGAGAGGGCGGGAATGTGGAACTGAGCCACGACAGATCAGCCATGATCTTATTGAATGGCGGGGCAGGCTCGAAGGGCTAGATGGCCTACTCCTGCTCCTATTTCTTATGTTCTTATGTAAAATTCTGCCCCAAGAATTGATATAGGATAAGAGTACCAAAGTGAGCATTGTTTCCTCGGCGGGTGAGACTGCCAAATATTGAGAAACAAGGAAATAGCAGATGCATTGAGCAGATAGTTTGTGCCTGTTTTGACTGTAGAAGGCACAAAAAATGTCCCTAGAATTCTGGAAAATCAAGAGGAAAAGAGAACGAGGAATTTAAAACTATCTTAGTTACTATGGAAAATGCATTTTGGAAACTATTAAAACCAAAAGTTGACAATTCTCTTGAATTGATTTCTTTTATCCTCAGGATTTAAAGTAAGTGGCTGCAGAAATAATGGATTGGTTGTGATTTTCCAAAATTCTTCAGATCCTGGAAACGTCCCAGCGCATTGGAAAATCACAAATTTAACATCTCTATTCAAGAGAAGTTGGAGACAGAGAGCAAATAACTATAAGCATGTTAGCCTAACATTTTGTCACAGGGAAAAAGCTAGAATCTATTATTCAGGAGATAGTCAGGATGAAATAAATATTCTACAGAGGGATTTAGAGAGGTTAATTGAATGGGCAAAAATTTAGCGGAAGGAGTATTATGTGAGACCATGTGAACTTATGCACTTTGGCAGGAGAAATAGAAAAATACTGTATAATGTGAATGGAGAATGACAGCAGACTCTTCTCTACAGAGGGACCTGGGTGTCCTGGTCAGTGGATCATCAAAACTTGATATGCAGTGCAGCAAGTGATTAGGAAGACAAATATTACGTTGACATTTATTTGAACACCATGGTTTAAGTGATCAAAGTATCTCCCTAGTAAATAGAAGATCTTGAGTTCAACCCTGAACCTGTGCACTAATTTTCAGTGACAGGTGCACATGGACACCAAGGTCTCACCGAGTATCCATATGTCTCATTTTATGCCCATTCAAATAATAATCTGCCTTCCTATAATGTCATGTTTATGCACATTATACTGCATCTGCTATGTACATGATCACCCACTCAGGCTGTTGAAATCACAGTGAAACATCTCTGCATCCTCCTCACAGCCTACCATCTACACAGCTTAGTACCATCTGCAGAATTGAAGATAATACATTTAGTTGACTCCTCCAAATTAATTGTAAACAGTTGGCGTCCCAGCACAGATCTCTGTGATACCCCAGTTGTCACAGCCTTCCAATCAGAGAAAGACCCATTTATTCCAATCCTTTTTTTTTGTCTGGTAACCAGCTTTCTACCCATTTCAAGGCACTACTACCATCCCATCTACTTTAACTTTTCATATCAATCTGCTACATGACCTTGTTGAAAGCCTTCCAAAAATCTAAGTAAACCACATCCACTGGCTCTCCTGGAAAACTCTACTTGTTCCATCTCAAAGAATTCAGTCGATTGTCAAGCACAAATTTCCTTTTGTAACTCCATGCTGACTTTGATTATACCGCTGCTTTCCAAGCGCTATGATATGAATTTCTGGAAAATGGACTCTAACACCTTTGGAGAGGCGATGGCCTAGTTGGTATTATTGCTAGACTATCAATTCAGAAACTCAGCTAATGTTCTGGGGAGCCAGTTTCAAATCCTGTCACTGGCAGATGGTTGAATTTGAATTTAGTTAAAAATATGTGGAATTAAGTATCTACTGATAACCATGAAGCCATTGTTGATTGTCAGAAAAATCCATCTGGTTCACTAATGACCTTTAAGGAAGGAGATCTGCCGTCCTTACCTGGTCTGGCCTACATTTGACTCCAGAGCCAAAGCAATATAGTTGACTCTCAACTGCCTTCTGAACAAGTTCAACTAGAGATGGACAATAAATGCTGGCCAGGCAGTAATGCTGATGCCCCAGAAATGAATGAAAAACTTCCCTACTATTGATGTTGGACTCACAGGTTTATATTTCCCTGTCTTCTTTCTACCTCACTTTTTGGATAGCAGGCTTATATTAGCTATCCTCCAACCTGTAGGAACCATTCTAGAGTCCATAGAATTTTGGAAAATGACCACCAATGCATCTATTTATAGGGCCACTTTCTTACCTACTCGTGGATGGAGATTATCTGCTTTCCATCCCATTAATTTCCCCAAAACCATTTCTCCACTAATACTGACTTCCTTCAGTCCCTCATTAAAACTTGTTTGTCAGAACATCCAGTACATTATTCATGTCTTTCTTTGTAAAGATGTGGAGATGCCAGCATTGGACTGGGGTAAACACAGTAAGAAGTCTGACAACATCTCGAAAGCTTGCAAATTTACTATCAAATAAATCGATTGGACTTAAACCTGGTGTTGTCAGACTTCTTACTTTCTTTGTAAAGATAGAAGCAAAGTATGAATTTAGTTCCTCAGCCATCTCTTTGTTTCCTCTTATCAATTGCCCCATTTCTGACTGTAATGGGCTTGCATTCATTTTGTCAGTACTTTTCTCTACATACCTAGATAAACTTTACAGACAGTTTTTATGTTTCCTGTTAGCTTATTTTCAAGCTATTTTCCTCCTTTTCAAATCAGTCCCTTGGTCTGCCTTTGCTGCATTTTAAACTGCTTCCAGTTGTCAGGTCTAATGTTTTTTATGCCTATTTGCATGCTTGTTCTTTGAGTCTAATACTCACCCTTGTAAGCATGTTTGGCCACAGTTCTCTTTCCATACTTGTGTCAAATAGGAATAAATAACTTTTGGGGTTCACCTATTTGTTCCATGAATGCCTGTCATTGCTTGTCCACTGTTGTTCCTTTTAGTAATGTTTCCCAATACATCATGGCCAATTCATATCTCATATGTCATATTTCCTTTATTGAGATTCAGGACCCTGGTCTCGGAATCAATTACATCATTATCCACCTTGACAAGAATTCTAGAATATTTTGGCAGTCATCCCCAAGGGTTCCCTCACAAATAGATTGCCAATTAATCCTTTCACATTGCACAGTACTCAGTCCAAGATGATCTGTTCCTTTGTAGGTTCCTCAATGTACGAATCAATCCCATCTACACTCCTGAAATTCCTGTTCTATTGTACTGTGACTAATTGGACTCATCCAATCCATGCAAGTTAAAGTCACCCACGAGCACAGATGTTCCCTTATCATACATTTCTCTGATTTCTGTGCTATTCTCAATATTACCACTGCAGTTTGGTGATTTGTATCCCAGCCCAAAAATGTTTTTTTTGCCCTTTGCTGTTTCTTAGCTCAACCCATATTGATACCACATTGCCTGTGGTCCTTACCCAATATTGTTTCAGTATCTTCTTTAATTAACAATGCAACTCCATCATATTTTCCTATCTGTTCTTCCTAAACACTGAATAGTCTCAGTGTTTAGTTCCCACTCTTGGTTTTCTTGGAGCCATAATCCCAACTATATCAGACCCATTTACATCTACCTATG